>NC_048576.1:82983580-83143580 GCF_013265735.2 Oncorhynchus mykiss | reverse complement strand
GTGTTCATCATTATTTAATAGAACACAACACTGAATGACAAAACAACAAAGAGCACAACCGAAACAGTCCTGTCTGGTGCAGACACAAAAACAGAAAGCAACTACCCACAAACACAGGTGGGAACAGGCTACCTAAGTATGATTCTCAATCAGAGACAACGATAGACAGCTGCCTCTGATTGGGAACCATACCAGGCCAAACACAGAAATACAAAACATAGAACAAAAACATAGAATGCCCACCCCAACTCACGCCCTGACCAAACCAAAAATAGAGACATAAAAAGGAACTAAGGTCAGGACGCGACAGGCCCCCTGAGAGTTCAGCTACAGTTATTCAAAATACACTGAACAAAAATATAAACACAACATGTAAAGTGTTGGTCACTTTAAAATGCCATAGAAATTCTTCATACACCCGAATATCTAATTTATTTCAAATGTTGTTCACAAATTTGTACATCCCTGTTATTGAGCATTTCTCCTGCCAAGATATTCCATCCACCTGACAGGTGTGACATATCAATACGCTGATTAAACAGCATGATCATTACACAGGTGCACCTTGTGCTGGGGACAATAAAAGGCCCCTCTAAAATGTGCAGTTTTGTCACACTTCCACAAATGTCTCAAGTTTTGAGGGAGAGTGCAATTGGCATGCTGACCACAGGAATGTCCACCAGAGCTGTTAACAGAGAACTTAATGTTAATGTCTCTACCATAAACCACCTCCAAGGTCATTTTTAACCCAGAGTCTCTGGTGGCACAGCTGGCGCTGCAGTACAGCGCCCTTAACCACTGCGCCACCCGGGAGGCCCTCCAAGCTAATTTTAGAGAATTTGGCAGTACGTCCAACCAGCCTCACAACCGCAGACCGAGTGTAACCACGCCAGCCCAGGACTTCCACATCCGGTTTTCACCTGTGAAAGTGTGCTCACAGTGTGCTCTTCACAGATGAATATCGGTTTCAACTGTATGGGGCAACAGCTCCATACAGTTGTGTGATCGAGCAGTTTGCTGCTGTCAATGTTGTGAGCAGGGTGCCATGGTGGCAGTGGGGTTTTGGCATGGGCAGGCATAAGCTATGAACAACGAACACAATGGCATTTTATCGATGGCAATTTGAATGCACAGAGATACTGTGATGAGATCCTGAGGCCCATTGTCGTGTCATTCATCCGCCGACATCACCTCATGTTTCTGCATGATAATGGACGGCCCCATGTCTGTTCACAATTCCTGGAAGCTGAAAATGTCCCAGTTCTTCCATGGCCTGTATACTCACCAGACGTGTCACCCATTGAGCATGTTTGGGATGCTATGGATCGACGTGTAAGACTGCTATCCATATCTCCCCAATATCCAGCAACTTCGCACAGCCATTGAAGAGGAGTAGGACCACATTCAAAGGCCACAATCAACAACCTGATCAACTCTATGCGAAGGAGATGTGTCGCGCTGCATGAGGCAAATGGTGTTCACGACCTTACTTTTCTTTTAAGCTTTCTGTTACCAACAGATGCATATCTATATTCCCAGTTATGTGAAATCTATAGATTCGGGCCTAATTTATTTATTTCATTTGTCTGATTTCCGTAAATGAACTGTAACTCAGTAAAATACTTGAAATTGTTATATGTTGCGTTTATATTTTTTGTTCAGTGCAATTTATTGAGGAATCAATAGGACCAATTTGGAAGGCATCCAGGACTATCGGTGACTTCTATACATTTGGCAAAGCAATGGCCAACATTTAACACAGCTCAATGCCTTTGTATCTCAAGGTTTGTGTGAAGAAAAAGTCATTCCTGTTGTATCATGCGTTCATCATCTGGCCTGTCATGTCTCCACCCACAAACAGGTACATGACTTCACACATTGTCTGATGGGGGTCCTATCAATGCAGAGATGCCATCTCTCTGATTAAGGTGCACTGATATGAACTAGAAAGAGGTCGTAAACCCGTCTCACAAACAGGAGTACTGTATGTACACTGGTGCTGTGATATACATGCTCAGGGGTGCTATAATTTAGAGTGAATGGGGGTGTGACAACACCAACCCCATGCTCTCTCCTGAGTCCCTTAATTCCCCGTTTCAATTCTTGTCTCTGTCATCCTGCGTCTGTCATCAGGGCTGCGTGGGGAGTAAGGAGGTGAATTCATTAGGGAAGGGAAATAGACAGAGCAGGTATGGTAGACAGTAGCTCTGTGCTGCTGTGCCTGCTGCTCAGGATACTGCAGCTGAAGAACACGGCAACAGGCTAAAGGAGAGGAGAGTGTGGATGGCTGCCTGCATGCATCACACAGCCCTGACACTGAGAGAAGAGAGAGCTGTCCGTGTGTGGGGGACTGCTGTTTCCCTCTGATAAAAGCTAGCATATTGTTCCCTCTCTGGGCTCAGTCCTTCATGGTGAAACGGTTGCAGACAGAAACCAAACAGGAGCCCATGGCCAACGTACTAATCTGCTCTCTGTGAATAGAGTGGCCATGTTGTAACTATTTGTTTAAGATGAATCTCTACAGGTTTGAGGAGTGTGTTTCCCACCTGCCTGTGAGAGGATTTCACCTGTTGGGCCAGTCCTGACAGTCAGGGTTGGGTAGGTTACTTTCTTAACGTAATCTGTTACAGTTACTAGTTAACAGTCCAGTAATCAGTAAAATACCTTTTGGATTACCCAAACTCAGTAACATAATCTGATTAAGAGGCATTAGAGGCATTAGAAGAAGTCAAAAAGGATCCATCAAACACATTTGGTGTGTTATTGTAGTAGTCTCTGACTTATGGTCAGACTCGCTCAGCTGGAACAAACTTAAATGTGCTCCTTTTTTTAACACTGCATTGAATGTCAGAAAGGTATCAATGTATTTTTTTCTGTTGTTGTAACTGATTACAGTTACAGTTATTTTTCAATCAGTTTACATGTAATCAGTTGCGCCCCAACCCTGCTGACAGTGCATTAGCTAGCCCTCAGGGTGTTGTGGATAGTGGTCACTACAACCCTCTCTGTCACAGTACTCTAGTCTAGAGTATCATCCCGGTCCCCCGGCAGAGAGATAGTCCACAAGACAGAGGAATGGACAGAAACAACACTGCACTGATTTGAGAGTACATGTGGTGTGTGCCTGTGTCTGTATATACACTACTCTTCAACAGTTTGGGGTCACTTAGAAATGTCCTTGTTCTTGAAAGAAAAGCACATTTTTGGCCATTAAAATAACATCAAATCGATCAGAAATACAGTGTAAACATTGTTAATGTTGTAAATGACTACTGTATCTGGAAACGGCAGATTTTTTATTGGAATATCTACTTAGGCGTACAGAGGCCCATTATCAGCAACCATCACTCCTGTTGTTCCAATGGCACGTTGTGTTACCTAATCCAAGTTTACCATTTTAAAAGGCTAATTGATCAATAGAAAACCCTTTTGCAAGTATGTTAGCACAGCTGAAAACTGTTGTCCTGATTGAAGAAGCAATAAAACTTGCCTTCTTTAGACAAGTTGAGTATCTGGAGCATCAGCATTTGTGGGTTCGATTGCAGGCTCAAAATGGCCAGAAACAAATAACTTTCTTCTGAAACTCATCAGTCTGTTCTTGTTCTGAGAAATTAAGGCTATTCCGCGCGAGAAATTGCCAAGAAACTGACGATCTCGTACAATGCTGTGTGCTATTCCCTTCACAGAACAGCGCAAACTGGCTCTAACCAGAATAAAAAGAGGAAATGGGAGGCCCCGGTGCACAACAGAGCAAAAGGACAAGTACAATAGAGTGTCTAGTTTGAGAAAAAGACGCCTCACAAGTCCTCAACTGGCAGCTTCATTAAATAGTACCCGCAAAACACCAGTCTCAATGTCAACAGCGAAGACACGACTCTGGGATGCTGGCCTAATGGGAAAAAAATGACATTTCTAAGTGACCCCAAACTTTAGAACGGTAGTGTATGTATGAATTTTATGTAGGTATAATGGGTGGCTAGAAAGGTGCTCCTTCTCAGTGAAGGACCTCTTTTGGAGCTACCAGATCTTCCAAAACAACCTCAGTGCTGGTTAAATAAATAACAACACACTGCTGTGGTTTGGCTGCATCCCAACCAACCTCAGTCACCCTCTATCTGTTCCCCCTCCCCTCCCCCTTCCAGTACCCTGTAGCCCACTACCTTCTCCCCCTTCCAGTACCCTGTAGCCCTCTACCTACTCCCCCTTCCAGTACCCTGTAGCCCTCTACCTACTCCCCCTTCCAGTACCATGTAGCCCTCTACCTACTCCCCCTTCCAGTACCATGTAGTCCTCTACCTACTCTCCCTTCCAGTACAATGTAGCCCTCTACCTACTCCCCCTTCCAGTGCCCTGTACCCCTCTACCTAATTCCCCTTCCAGTACCCTGTAGCCCTCTACCTACTCCCCCTTCCAGTACCATGTAGCCCTCTACCTACTCCCCCTTCCAGTACCATGTAGTCCTCTACCTACTCTCCCTTCCAGTACAATGTAGCCCTCTACCTACTCCCCCTTCCAGTGCCCTGTACCCCTCTACCTAATTCCCCTTCCAGTACCCTGTAGCCCTCTACCTACTCCCCCTTCCAGTACCATGTAGCCCTCTACATACTCCCCCTTCCAGTACCCTGTAGCCCTCTACCTACTCCTCCTTCCCCTCTACCCACTTCCCATGCCCTTCCAGTACCCTGTACCCCTCTACCCACTTCCCCTGCCCCTTCCAGTACCCTGTAGCCCTCTACCTACTCCGCCTTCCAGTACCCTGTAGCCCTCTACCTACTCACCCTTCCAGTACCCTGTAGCCCTCTACCTACTCCGCCTTCCAGTACTCTGTAGCCCTCTACCTACTCCGCCTTCCAGTACCCTGTAGCCCTCTACCTACTCCGCCTTCCAGTACTCTGTAGCCCTCTACCTACTCCGCCTTCCAGTACCCTGTAGCCCTCTACCTACTCCGCCTTCCAGTACCCTGTAGCCCTCTACCTACTCCGCCTTCCAGTACCCTGTAGCCCTCTACGTACTCCCCCTTCCAGTACCATGTAGCCCTCTACCTACTCCCCCTTCCAGTACCATGTAGCCCTCTACCTACTCCCCCTTCCAGTACCATGTAGCCCTCTACCTACTCTCCCTTCCAGTACCCTGTAGCCCTCTACCTACTCCTCCTTCCAGTACACTGTAGCCCTCTACCTACTCCCCCTTCCAGTACCATGTAGCCCTCTACCTACTCCCGCGTCCAGTACCATGTAGCCCTCTACCTACTCCCCCTTCCAGTACCCTGTAGCCCTCTACCTACTCCCCCTTCCAGTACCCTGTAGCCCTCTACCTACTCCCCCTTCCAGTACACTGTAGCCCTCTACCTACTCCCCCTTCCAGTACACTGTAGCCCTCTACCTACTCCCCCTTCCAGTACCATGTAGCCCTCTACCTACTCCCCCTTCCAGTACCCTGTAGCCCTCTACCTACTCCCCCTTCCAGTACCCTGTAGCCCTCTACCTACTCCCCCTTCCAGTACCCTGTAGCCCTCTACCTACTCCCCCTTCCAGTACACTGTAGCCCTCTACCTACTCCCCCTTCCAGTACCCTGTAGCCCTCTACCTACTCCCCCTTCCAGTACACTGTAGCCCTCTACCTACTCCCCCTTCCAGTACACTGTAGCCCTCTACCTACTCCCCCTACCAATACCCTGTAGTCCTCTACCTTCTCCCACTTCCAGTACCCTGTAGCCCTCTACCTACTCCCTATTTCAGTACCATGTAGCCCTCTACATACTCCCCCTTCCAGTGCCCTGTAGCCCTCTACCTACTCCCCCTTCCAGTACCCTGTAGCCCTCTACCTACTCCCCCTTCCAGTACCATGTAGCCCTCTACCTTCTCCCACTTCCAGTACCCTGTAGCCCTCTACCTACTCCCTATTTCAGTACCATGTAGCCCTCTACATACTCCCCCTTCCAGTGCCCTGTACCCCTCTACCTAATTCCCCTTCCAGTACCCTGTAGCCCTCTACCTACTCCCCCTTCCAGTACCATGTAGCCCTCTACCTACTCCCCCTTCCAGTACCATGTAGCCCTCTACCTACTCCCCCTTCCAGTACCCTGTAGCCCTCTACCTACTCCCCCTTCCAGTACCCTGTAGACCTCTACCCACTCCCCCTTCCAGTACCCTGTAGCCCTCTACCTACTCCCCCTTCCAGTACCCTGTAGCCCTCTACCTACTCCCCATTCCAGTACCATGTAGCCCTCTACCTACGCCCCCTTCCAGTGCCCTGTAGCCCTCTACCTACTCCCCCTGCTCCTTCAAGTACCCTGTAGCCTTCTACCCACTTCCCCTTCCAGTACCCTGTAGCCCTCTACCCAGTTTGAAAAGTCTGAGCACATTCCACTCTATGCACTCCACCGACATCGACCTTTCAAAACCAGTCCAGGGCTTCACTAGGTGTTAGAGGGACTTGCCTAGTTAAATAAAGGTTAAAATACAAATGGGGAAAAAAGGTGTTAGAGGGACAGGGGAGAGGGGAGAGAGCAAAAACCACAGCATTTCAACAATGGATTTTCCTGCCAATCTAATTTTAATTGGGTGGCTCTGAGTCCATCATTACACAGTTGGGTTGAGGCATCATTTTACCTACTGTAGGTAAGGATGGTACAGGACTATACTGAACTTCCTCAAACCGTTAGTGTGATGTGTGTGTAGGTGTGTATAGGCCTAGCTTGTATGTTGTTTGTACATGATTGCTTCTTCGTCTGTATATTGTCTGTGTATATCATCATCACTGTACTGGATCAGAGAGTGAATGGATCACTATTTATCATTCCCTTGTGATGAGATGGCCAGGGAGTGATCTATTCATCAGACTGTATCTGTGGTGACATGCCTGGCAAGGCCACCATGCTGTGTCAAGCGATGCAGGAGCTGACGTGACCTGAATCCCAGAGAGACACCTTTGTATTCACCCTGACACACACAGCCGTGACCAATCACGCTCAGTCCAAGTGCAATTGAGGCTGGAACTACAGTTCCCAGAGGGCCACACTGCATCTGTTAACAAACCATGCATTTTTTATCCCTGGCAGGGGTATTCCCCTTGCTTGAATATCCATTATTCAAACTATAATACTGTATAAACGACTGTGGTGGTTATTATGACCATCATGAAGCCAATGAGAAAAATCTAAACTCTGTAGCTTTTCAGTTTTCCCTCTTAAACCAGAGGTTAAATGTGTACAATATATTGCTCATAAATCTAGAGGGTGGTAGCTAGCCTGATGATCCATATTCATTAGACAGGGGACTGCTTCAAGGAGAAATCGCATATAAAAATAGTGCCAGATGTTAATGTAATCGCAGGGGTCAGAGGGGTAATTGTATATATAAATAGTGCCAGGCGTTAATATAATGGCAGGGGTCAGAGGGGTATTGATTAAGATGTTGATCATTGCTGACATTAATCTTATCTATGGTAATGAGGGGAGTATGTCCGCAGACCCAGTATAAGCTGGAATCAGTAATGGTGAAATTGATCACCGCACATCATTGAACATCATTGCACTCGCGATAGAACAGCAGAGTATGTACTGCAATGTTTTTTTCATACCATGATGCTGGATGTCCCTCTTCTCCGGTTTCATAAACAAAACAAAAATAATAACCAATGTGTTGGGGCAAACAGTGATGCTGTCTCCTAATGCAGATTCTAGCTTTAAGGAGGTCAAAGAAGAGTAATTACTGAGAACCTCTGACATTACACACTCAGCCTAGATAAGATAACAATTCATATCAAGTCCAGTCGAGACATGCTCAATTTTGTTGTGGTTAGTGAGTGTGTGGTCAAGAATAATGTTAAATGTTAGTTATTGTCTGAGCTTCAGTGACACTGAGGTGACGTTAATGGCGCCTGAGGTTTGGAAATCTCCAGACCTCTGGTGAAAACTAGACAAGAACAATCAGAGGGAACAGTCACCCCAAGTCTCTTTTTTATAGACGCTTTGTCCTTCAGCCAGTGAAGTAACAGGTGGTTGAAACCTGGGTGGTAGACTGAGCATATTATCTGAGCACTGGCTCAGTCCGTGGGCAGTAACAGGTGGTTGAAACCTGGGTGGTAGACTGAGCATATTATCTGAGCACTGGCTCAGTCCGTGGGCAGTAACAGGTGGTTGAAACCTGGGTGGTAGACTGAGCATATTATCTGAGCACTGGCTCAGTCCGTGGGCAGTAACAGGTGGTTGAAACCTGGGTGGTAGACTGAGCATATTATCTGAGCACTGGCTCAGTCCGTGGGCAAAAACAGGTGGTTGAAACCTGGGTGGTAGACTGAGCATATTATCTGAGCACTGGCTCAGTCCGTGGGCAGTAACAGGTGGGTGAAACCTGGGTGGTAGACTGAGCATATTATCTGAGCACTGGCTCAGTCCGTGGGCAGTAACAGGTGGTTGAAACCTAGGTGGTAGACTGAGCATATTATCTGAGCACTGGCTCAGTCCGTTGGCAGTAACAGGTGGTTAAAACCTGGGTGGTAGACTGAGCATATTATCTGAGCACTGGCTCAGTCCGTGGGCAGTAACAGGTGGTTGAAACCTGGGTGGTAGACTGAGCGTATTATCTGAGCACTGGCTCAGTCCGTGGGCAGTAACAGGTGGTTGAAACCTGGGTGGTAGACTGAGCGTATTATCTGAGCACTGGCTCAGTCCGTGGGCAGTAACAGGTGGTTGAAACCTGGGTGGGAGACTGAGCATATTATCTGAGCACTGGCTCAGTCCGTGGGCAGTAACAGGTGGTTGAAACCTGGGTGGTAGACTGAGCATATTATCTGAGCACTGGCTCAGTCCGTTGGCAGTAACAGATGGTTGAAACCTGGGTGGTAGACTGAGCATATTATCTGAGCACTGGCTCAGTCCTTGGGCAGTAACAGGTGGTTGAAACCTGGGTGGTAGACTGAGCATATTATCTGAGCACTGGCTCAGTCCGTGGGCAGTAATGGATTTGACACCTGAAATAACAACTTGCTTAGACTTGTCAAATGGCAATTCTCATTACAAACATTCTCCATTCTTTTGTTGCAGTTTAATATTTTGTTTACGAAGGTACAGGGTGACACGAGCCACTCGAAACCGTCCTCATCATTATCATCAATTTTCCTTTTCTCATTCCCTCTACCTTTTCATAAGGTTGCTGTGGTAACAGGAACACCAACTGTCCGGCCCAGCTGTAGGCCAGGTGTGAGCAGGGCCATTAGCAAGAGGAAACCTTTTCTTTAAGACTGAGCTGTTGCGAAGATTTGGCTTTACCCACGGAATCAAAACCAATTAGATGTGGAAAGTGAACCTGTCCGATCCTGCTCTGGAAACCAAAAGAAAACTTCCTTGTGGGAATAGAAAGGCAAGGAGCTGAGACCGCCACAACAGCTCTAATGATGCTATTAGTGCTATTGCGGGGGACAATTCATCTGAGAAGTGATTAGCGTTAACTTGTGTAGAGCGTTGGATCATTAGTCAGAGGGCTCTATGCAGAACTCTGTAACACAGTCAATTACTGGATGCACATGTGTGTTCCAAACATGGCCATCTGTCCCTATAGTAAGGTATGAGTTAGATGTGATGAAACAGAAATACAAAACAACAATATTGAAAAACACAATGGAAATATGTGCATGTGTGTGCATGAGTATGTATTCACTTCATGATCACCCTAAGCCACAAAGAGGCAGATACTGTACATTGTCAACAAGACACAGGAATAGGCTAATTAACCCATAAACAAGCGTAGCTACCTTTGAGTATCCTCTTAACACCACAGGAATATCAACAGACAGAAAACCAAACAGCCACACAGAGCTTTGAAAACTGGTGATGGAAAATGGTCACAGTTAGGCAGAGAGAGCAGCTTTCCATAAATATAGATAATTGGTTTGACCTGAACCTTAATGCACAGCTTAGTATTTAGTATTTATTAGAACCCCCAATTAGCTGCTGCCAAGGCAACACAACAAACAACAAATACAAAACATACATAAATATACACTACAGTTGAAAACCACATTTTTTTTAGATGGCCATTATCCCGGAGTCGCCTCTTCACTGTTGACGTTGAGACTGGTGTTTTGTTGGTACTATTTAATGAAGCTGCCAGTTGAGGACTTGTGAGACGTCTTTTTCTCAAACTAGACACTCTAATGTACTTGTCCTTTTGTTCGGTTCTGCACCGGGGCCTCCCACTCCTCTTTCTATTCTGGTTAGAGCCAGTTGCGCTGTTCTGTGATGGGAGTAGTACTCAGCGTTGTACGAGTTCTTCAGTTTCTTGGCAATTTCTCGCGTGGAATAGCCTTCATTCCGCAGAACAAGAACAGACTGATGAGTTTCAGTAGAAAGTTCTTTGTTTCTGGCCATTTTGAGCCTGTAATCAAACCCACAAACGCTGATGCTCCAGATACTCAACTAGCCTAAAGAAGGCCCGTTTTATTGCTTCTTTAATCAGGACAACGGTTTTCAGCTGTGCTAACATAATTGCAAAAGTTTGTTTTTATGATCAATTAGCCTTTTAAAATTATAAACTTGGATTAGCTAACACAACGTGCCATTGGATCACAGGAGTGATGGTTGCTGATAATGGGCCTCTGTACGCCTACTGTATGTAGATATTCTATTGAAAATCAGCCGTTTCCAGCTACAATAGTCATTTACAACATTAACAATGTCTACACTGTATTTCTGATCAATTTGATGTTATTTTAATGGACAAAAAAAAAGCTTTTCTTTCAAAAACAAGGACATTTCTAAGTGACCCCAAACTTTGAACAGTAGTGTACATACAGGGCCTTCAGGATGTATTCATACCCCTTGACTTATTCCACATTTTGTTGTGTTACATCCTGAATTCAAAATGAATGAAATATGTTTTTCTCACCCATCTAACGTTACACATGATAGCCCATAATGGCAATTTAAAAACATGTTTTTAGAAATGTTGGCAAATTTATTGAAATTGAAATACAGAAAAATGAAATTTACATTATTATTCACACCCCTGAATCAATAGACGCTAGAAATCACCTTTGGCAGCTATTCAAGCTGTGAGCCTTTCTGGGTAAGTCTCTAAGAGCTCTGCACACCTGGATTGTACAATATTTGCCCTGTATAATGTTTTTCAAAATTCTTCAAGCTCTGTCAAATTGGTTGCTGATCATTGTTAGACAACCATTGTCAAGTCTGGCCATAGATTCTCAAGCAGATTTAAGTCAAAACTGTAACATGGCCACACAGCAACATTCAGTGTATTCTTGGTAAGCAACTCCAGTATAAATTTGGCATTGTGTTTTAGGTTATTGTCCTGATGAAAGGTGAATTCATCTCCCATTGTCTTGTGGAAAGCAGGAGCCATTACGTACATTTTTTATCCTGAAAAACGCCACAGTCCTTAACGATTACAAGCATACTCATAACATGATGCAGCCACCACTATGCTTGAAAATATGAATAGTGGTACTCAGTAATGTGCTGTATTGGATTTGCCACAAACATAACACTTTGTACTCAGGACCAAACATGTTTTTATATTTTAATACTTTACTGCCTTGTTTCAAAAAGGATGCATGTTTTGTACAGGCTTTTTTCTTTTCACTCTGTCAATTAGGTTAGTATTGTGGAGTAACTACAATGTTGTTTACTCCTATCACAAACATTAAACTCTGTAACTGTTTAAGGGCTCTATTTTAACAAAACTAACACAATGGTCAATCTAAGCACTGGGAGGTAGCGCTATAGGTTCAGGGGTCTGTCAGATTTTTTTGATATTTTCACTATTACAATAATCGGTGAACTTGCTGGCTTTGGCACGAAAGGACTTTGATAAATAAACAAGTTGTGGGTGTGTCGATGCTTTGCCCCTTACTGGCCAATCAGAACGTGCTCCATGGTGAAATTATGTGGTTCCTTCATGTTCTGTATTTACAGTCTTATGTATTGCCTTGGAATCAACTCCAATGATAGTCCATTATAGTTTGCTAAATGGCTTACAGAAAGAGAATAACAAAATGTAATCTTTGCTAAATAGTTAAAGTTGCACTATGCAGAAATCGCTCCGCCATTTCCTGGTAGCTAAAACTCTAATAGTTAGCCTAATTTCAGTTTATGTGACTAAATAAGCTAGTATAGTGTAGGGAATTATTGTACCATCTGAACCGCTGTGAAATATATTTTCCGTTACCAAAAATATTGTTGTTTCAGCTGTTTGAAGCTGATGTACAAAACCGAAAGTAAAAGATGAAAAATAATAATAATAAAACTGGGGGTATAGAAATAGCACACATAGAACAGATCTACTGCTTCTTAGACTTGCTTTCAAGTGGAATGATAGATCTATAACTCACATTTCTATGTGCATTTGGTCAGGTTGCCCAAAAAGTTACATATTGCCACTTTAACTTGAAACCATTTGCAGTCCACATTGTTTTAAATAATTGCATGGCTTCAATAGCATTCACACTGATATAGGGGCTCCTACTGTAAATTGCATTATGTTTGAGCATGAACATGCCAAACATTGTCAATAAGTAAGATTACATTTATAATTGATAAGGCCTAAAAAGAGAACAAATAATTCTGATCAAATTCTTAAATAATTATTGGTTGCCCAATTTTTCAGTTTTTGATTTGTTAAAAAAGTTTGAAATATCCAATAAATGTCGTTCCACTTCATGATTGTGTCCCACTTGTTGTTGATTCTTCACAAAAAAATACAGTTTTATATCTTTATGTTTGAAGCCTGAAATGTGGCAAAAGGTCGCAAAGTTCAAGGGGGCCGAATACTTTCGCAAGGCACTGTAGAGTCCATGCAACTTATAATGTGACTTGCTAAGCAAATGTGGCGTTGGTGACAGCAACTGTGCTGCTGGCAACAATTTATTTACGCTTATTGCCAACGTTTACTGACTCCGGCCATATTCAATGGGTATTGAGCGTTTGTAAATTCGTAAATTATTCTGCACTCTGGCACACTAAGACGAGAGTGCTCTGAAATCGGAGTAGATAGCCAGAGCGAATCAACAATCAACAACTGTCATGCCGCAGTGACATCATGAACATTCTATTGAAATGGATTCTTGCATAGTGGAGTCTGTTGTTAAGACATGTACCTACCTAGCTAAACAATGAACCATAATCCCAACTCATGACATTACTGCCCTGCATGAATCTGCAGGTAGCTAACCAACAGGGTTTAATGTTAGCTAGTTAACGTTAAGCTATACGTAGCAAAGCAAATGGCTCTACATTACACAGATCATACACGTAACGTTAACGAGCCAGGCAACTAATGTTAGCTAGCTAGCTAACAGTACACAGTAACTTGAAATGAAAACAACTTTCTGACAAAATTAAAAACGTGTAAATATCTGAATGGTTGCCCTTAGTTTGAAGATGTAATCTGGAGACAGGTCTTACAACAGCCTTCTGTGTGTTCTCTTTTACACTCCGTCTGCAAATTTGCAATCAAACGGCAATATCTCCTTAGCTATCATACACTAATTCCAATGATTTCAAAACTCAGTCCTCCAGAAACTAGAGAGCATCACTTATGCAGTTCTACTACTCTATATATTTTTTTAAAAGCCGCGTTAGACACGATTACCGACACATACTGACCGGCTCAAATAGACAGAATTGTGCTACATGGCAGACCAATCCAAACACATCTCTCGGCATCAAGGCTAGCAGGAAGGTTGCTGTCTTTTTCTGTGGCTAAAACAACTAGGCTCGTATTTTAAGAATTGTATTGGTATTTACAGATGACATACAAGTTTGTTATTAAAGCACATAAAAGTTCACATGTTCCAGAATGCATTTCTGCCAAAAAAACACATTTTGGCTTTCCTGTGAAGTAGTGATGTGCGACATACACCTAGTTTCCTGAAATGGGTCACAAATTGTTACTCCCAAACTTATTTAGACTTGCCACAAGAAAGGGGTTGAATACTTATTGACTCAAGCAATTTCAGATTTTCATTTTTGATTAATTTATAAACATTTCTAAAATCATAATTCCACTTTGACATTATGAAGTATTGTGTGTAGGCCAGTGACCAACAATCTCAATTTTATCCATTATAAATTCAGGCTGTAACAAAACAAATTGTGGAAAAGTCAAGGGGTGTGAATACTTTAAGGCACTATATTTACATTACAATGTAGCTATTCACCAGCTGCTCCCATCCAGAACAACCCACAACAAGTGCATTCAGCTTAAGATAGCCAGGCGAGACAACCACATATCACAGTCGTATCCCAACCACGTATCACATACAGTGCATTCGAAAAGTTTTCAGACCCCTTGACTTTTTCCAAATGTTGTTACTTTACAGCCTTATTCTAAATTATTTCCTCATCAATCTACACAAAACACCCCATACTAACAAAGCAAAAACAGTTTTGTAGAAATTGTTGCAAATTTATTACAAATAAAAAACTGAAATATCACATTTACATAAGTATTCAGACCCTTTATTCAGTACTTGTTGAAGCACCTTTGGCAGCGATTACAGCCTCAAGTCTTCTTGGGTATGATGCTACAAGCTCGGCACACCTGTATTTGGGGAGTTTCTCCCATTCTTCTCTGCAGATCCTCTCAAGCTCTGTCAGGTTGGATGGGGAGTGTCGCTGCACAGTTATTTTCAGGTCTCTCCAGAGATGTTCGATCTGGTTCAAGTACGGGCTCAGGCTGGGCCACTCAAGAACATTCAGAGACTTGTCCCAAATCCACTCCTGCATTGTCTTGGCTGTGTGCTCATTGTCCTGTTGGAAGGTGAACCTTCACCCCCAGTCTGAGGTGCTGAGCGCTCTGCAGCAGGTTTTCATCAAAGAGCTCTCTGTACTTTGCTCCGTTCATCTTCCCCTCGATCCTGACGAGACTCCCAGTCCCTGCCGCTGAAAAACATCTCCACAGCATGATGCTGCCACCACTATGCTTCACCTTAGGGATGGTGCCAGGGTCTGTAGGGGCCTTTTGGCAAACTCTAAGCGGGCTGTCATGTGCCTTTTACTGAGGCGTGGCTTATGTCTGGCCACTCTACCATAAAGGCCTGATTGGTAGAGTGCTGCAGAGAATGGTTGCCTTTCTGGGAAGTTCTCCCATCTCCACAGAGGAACTCTGGAGCTCTGTCAGAGTGACCATTGGGTTCTTGGTTACCTCCCTGACCAAGGCCCTTCTCCACAGATTGCTAAATTTGGCTGGGCAGACAGCTCTAGGAAGAGACTTGGTAGTTCCAAACTTCTTCCATTTAAGCATGATCGAGACCACTATGTTCTGGGGGACCTACAATACTGAAGAAATTGTTTGGTACCCTTCCCCAGATCTGTGCCTTGACACAATCCTGTCTCAGACCTCTACAGACAATTCCTTCGACCTCATGGCTTGGTTTTTGCTCTGACAAGTACTGTCAACTGTGGGACCTTATTGACAGGTGTGTGCCTTTCCAAATCATGTCCAATCAATTGAATTTACCACAGGTAGATTCCAATAAAATTGTAGAAACAACTCAAGGATGATGAATGGAAACAGAATGCACCTGAGCTCAATTTCAAGTATCATAGTAAAGGGTCTGAATACTTACGTAAATAGGGGATTTATGTTTTAAAAAATGTATGAATTTGCAAACATTTCTAAAAACCTAATTTTGCTTTGTCATTATGGGGTATTGTGTGTAGATTGCAGAGGATTTTATTTGATTTAATCCATTTTAGAATAAGACAACATTTGGAAAAAGTAAAGGGGTCTGAAATGTTTCCGAATGCACTGTACATAATACAATACAATATACAATACAAAATGCATAAAAATGTATGTGCCTCTTCACAGTTGAAATGGACAAAGTGACCCTGATATTTTCCAGTTGCTATGAACAATTGATGGCTGCATTCAGAGTACAGAGGCTCTACTAACATGTCGTCACAAAACATCATGTCTGTCTTTAAGGAGAGGGGGATAGAAGGGAAGAGAGTGAGAGAGAGCCAGAAGGAGAGAGAAAGAAAGGGAATAGTATATATTTTTTAAACAACATAAAAAGATCATGGAGAGTGCTGGAAATATCAAGTACGATGTTGGCAAGGATCTGAGCGAAAAGATAAGGGGAGCTGAGAGATGAAGAGGACTAGTTATCTTTGGCAGAGGCAAGCGTCAGGGACAAACATACTGTATAGTTGGAGCGATTCAAATCTCTACAGTGAACAGCTTGCACTCGGGTTGTGCAATTGTAACACATTCCACACCCACCCTCCCAATTCCACATTAATACATGCTTTATTTCTTTCATGAAGTGTGCTTTACACTGTCACTCGAGCTTTGTAGGATTCCTAACCTACTCCAACCTCTCAAATCTCTCATGGTGCAAAACAGCCAAACAAAAACACACAACTTGGCCCAGGGAGAATATTTGAACTCTGACACCATAGAAAGATCCTGGCGTGGTCATTGGGAAACAAAAGAAAACAAACTCAGTTGGAAGTTCTCTTTTTCCTCTTCAAATCTCCTGCCAGCTTGAAGGCTCCAGGCTGGAATTAGCATAATACCCCCGTCTTCCATTCGTCTCCGTTCCTATTGGACACAAGCATTTATCCCACTTAACATCTGTCTCATGAACCTGCTGAACTTGCTGCGTCATTATCTCTGGGCTGTGAAGCAGCGATGGTGTCCATCATTAAATCTTCATGCGTCTTGCCATGAGACAATTCTGCAGGGGGAGATCGGGGGTAGCGGCAAGAGAGGAGGCTGAAGTGGAGGAGACTTGGTGGTAGGTTTGTGTCTAGCTGTTTCTCCTAGGAAGCGTTGACCCTTTTTGGGAGTGGGCTCCTAGAACGGTGCAGAGAGATGATTGGCCTACAGCAGTACTGTTAGCACCCACCATGAATTAAAGATGAGCTCAAATTATTCTTCCAGATTGAACTGACTGGAACAGATTTCCAATTAGCATTTTATTTGAAAGCACACAACCATCACATCCGGAATTGGCAGGACCATATGTTTTTGACACATTTTTGGGTCAGGATTCAAGCCATCTCTTGAACAAAACGGAGGCCCATTTGAATACTAACTACAAATATGAGTTAACTGTACCAACTAGCAGGCTCCATTCACTGGGTCCAGCCCATATCCCATTATAGAGCATTATGTTCTCCTAACATGGGTCTGGTCCAAGTCCTGAGTGGAGGTAGAGGACCAGCTTGGAAATCCATATAGACTAGATCAGGGGTGGCACTCTTCAGTTTGGACCAAACACAACACACTACTGCAAAATGTACTTCTCAGCTGTTATATCAACCCATAGTCCTGAGAAGATATTAGACAGACAGACTAACACTGATCTAAGAAGATTTACACTTACCCGCTTGATGTACTGTGCCCAATCCTTGCCCCATGAAAAATCTGATCTACCCATTCAAATATCCAATTGCTCACTTGGCCAAAAGCTGCAACTCAAAGTCGCTCCATGGCGCCAACGTGTTGGCACCTAATTCTCTCGCAAAACAAAATATTTTACACATCAACACTCAGGTGACCATCTGGTCAACATCCTGGTAAGTGATATGCATGAGATCCATGGTGGATGGAGGGTTAATGCATCCTCCGAGACCCCTGTGAAAACACTGTCAGGAGGTCCGGCGTTGTGGACGGTTTCCACCATGTAAACGCTGGTCATTATCTTCTCAGAGAGAGAGTGAAGTGGTTCTGATGAAAACAGCATCATGGATCGTCACAAGCTTCTTCAGCCACAAAGTCATAAACCCGCCTATTTCAAAAATGTATGTTCTTCAAATTTGATTTTAAACCGTAACCACACTGCTAACCTTATGCCTAACCCTAACCTTAAATGAAGCACCAAAAGCTCATTTTTGTTTACATTTATTACATTTTTTCGGTATTTCCAATCTTGACTTTGTGGCTGTGGAATCTAGTGGAAACCAGCATAATGCTCTCAGATGTATCTGTATCTCTTCATGCAATCTGCCTGCCCAGAGATAGACGAGGTGTGAGGTTGGGGGAGTGGTGTGAGGAATATTCATGAGCCTTTTGTGGACATTTTTCATCCTTCTTTTTCCCCCCTCTTTTCTTCACCCGCTAGAGGCACTGTTCCTCAAGGGGGTAGGTAGCTTCCTAAAGGTCAGAGACATCGTGGGCCCAGGCTCAGCAGTAATGAGGCTTGTTAAAGGTTACCTGCATTAGATCAACACCGTCCCACAGCGTCTTCAATCTCTCAGGAGAGAAAGAAAGTGAGGGCGTAAATAAAAATATGCCAAATCTGTTGCTGTTAGCCATTCCTCTATTGTGACCTTACAGCCAAACCTCTAGAGTAACATTATCTATTACAGACCTTTCATGGATCTGCTAAAAGCCCCTACAGTGGGGTGGTAATAACATGTTGGCTCAAACAGACTCCTGGAGTTGCTGCTCTTCCATTTACACCTGCTTCAGTCTAACAGGTTCTTTGGCAAAAACATGACATTTACAACAGCAAAGTAAGACAAATGAAAACATGTATTTTCTATAAAGTGTGGACTTCCTTAAGGGGACATTCACACCACTCTTTGGTGCCTCTTTATAAACATAATTTCTGAGAACAAAATAACAATACAATGAGTCTCTAGACTGTGTAGCCTATTGTGCCTGAATCACATGCAATTACTGCTTTGAAACATTAATTCTGAGTAAACTAATTACAGAGAAGTGATTTATAAGCCAGGCAAACAGAATGAGAAATGTGCTTAACCGAGCATGGTGCTGCATGCATGAGTTAACAGCCTCTTCATCATCCTCACGCATGCTCCCGTGTTAGTGGGCAGAGATGGAGATGGCCAGTGTGGATGTATTTTTCATCTGGCCAGAGGGGCCTCACTAACATCACATACAGGCACACAAAAAGGGCAACCAAAGAGCTCAAACATCACAGTGATCAAAGCAAGCTCTTCATTACTTTTACCATCCCATGAATTCTTTATGCCAATGGTGTTTATGTGTGTGTTGCGAGAGAGAACACACACTTTAGAGAGATGCGATGAGGAGCAATCATCTGAAATGTAAAGCCGTTCATTCTCCATTATGTTTCACTTCTCTCGTCCACTTTGGCAAGTCTTGGATTACCTCCTGCTTGTGAATGTGTGCCCTTGAAGATGTTAACACGGCACACACACAATAACAGCAAGAGAGAGCGAGACAAATCAACCCGACTGCACTCCTCTCTGTTCCATGTCTTCCTGTTTGATTTCAGCTGTTAGCTTTTTTCTCTGTGTGAGCTGCAGCTTCCTAGCGTGCTCAGGCATGAAAGTACTAGGTTAATGGTTTGTAGGCAGTGTTTTAGAGCACACTGTCTGCTCCTTCAACTATTATGGCTCATAACACGAGTACCGTTCATAGCAGTTATTTGGGTTACAGTCAATAACAGTTTACAGTGCTCTAAACAGCCAGTGTCCAGCATCATTCGTGTTGGAAAACTGAGATAATTACTCAGACTGAACAATCCTAATCCTAATCCGATATTTAAGTACATTGAGAAAAGTGAGAGAGATATATCCTTGTGAGGTTATGCAACAGTTACCTTTCTGCATAGAAACAGAATTACAAGATATTTCAGAGCCTTTCACAGGAACAATATTTTCTACTAAATGTGTATGGCTAGTTATTTTGGCTTAAAACAAATCAGTATGTCATTGCTGACAGCATTGTATTTAGAGAGCTGAAGTCTTTGATAGAAAACATTGTGCTGAGAACCAACTGTGAATGAGTCATGAAACTCAAAGACATTTAAAATACACTCAGTGTGAAAGGGGCAGCATTATAAGGAGATATTACAATAACGGCCTTTGTATAATCTAAAAATAATCTAAGTGATAGAATTCAGATTTAATGTGGTCACTTTGACATGGAAGGAGGACTGGCTCTACAGCTTGGCAAAGCCTGGCAGGGACCCCTAGATAGAATTTGTGCCCCATAAACATAACAAATGGTATATGAATTACAATACCCGTTTTTTCCAGTGTAGCGCCGCTGGGCCTACCAGTAGCGCAGACAAGGCAAAATCCACTAGCTACAGGTTATCTACAAGTCTCTCCTAGGTAAAGCCCCGCCTTATCTCAGCTCACTGGTCACCATAGCAGCACCCACTCGTAGCACGCGCTCCAGCAGGTATATCTCACTGGTCACCCCCAAAGCCAATTCCTCCTTTGGTCGTCTTTCCTTCCAGTTCTCTGCTGCCCATGACTGGAAAGAATTGCAAAAATCTCTGAAGCTGGAGACTCACATCTCCCTCACTAGCTTTAAGCACCAGCTGTCAGAGCAGCTTACATACAGATCACTGCACCTGTACATAGCCTATCTGTAAACAGCCCATCTATCTACCTACCTCATCCCCATACAGGTATTAATTTATTTTGCTCCTTTGCACCCCAGTATCTCTACCTGCACATTCATCTTCTGCCGATCTACCATTCCAGTGTTTAATTGCTACGCTTTATCTTGGCCAGGTCGCAGATGCAAATGAGAACTTGTTCTCAACTAGCCTACCTGGTTAAATAAAGGTGTTCTCAACTAGCCTACCTGGTTAAATAAAGGTGAAATAAAATACATTTTAAAAAGGCTATAAGCCAGGTGTGTGCTCGAGATCTGAGGAAGGGGGAGGGAGCACTAATGTAAAATCCCACAAATGCATTCTGATTGGGCACCTAGCCATGCAATGTCATGAGGTGCCACCTTCATTACCTTGTTAAGGAAGCTCATTGGATCCCACCCAGGGCAGGTTCAAATTGACCGTTTTTTTTGTCACAGAGAGTGAAAAAAGTTGTTCCCTTTTGCAGACAGGTAATAATAGACTAGCTAGTAGCTACTAGCTTTGTTAAGTTTTGTTAGCAGCACGCTGAATAATTATAGCTGGCTAAGCTTTGATCAGCATGGATATCTGGACATGGCTGGGCACTGCCAACAGCAACAGGACCGAGGACCACCATGTAGAGAGGTATACCGAGCTCACCGTGTAGTCTGCTGGCCTGACCACCGAGGATGAGGAGCCTAGCAGGAAATATAATACCCACCCATCCCCCACGTTGCCTGCTGACCAACAAGATGGAGAAGAGCCAGGGCCTAGCACCAGCAGCAATGGAATGGAATCTGAATGGAATCAGAAACTTCTCATGAGATTCAACACAGCATGGAGGAGGCTACAAATGGTAAGCTACAACCTTTATGGTAAGCTACAACCTGTGCCATTATATATATTTTTATATAATGTATAGTTTATGTCTTTGCTTTTTACTCTAACTAATATTTGAGATGTATTTGTGATTCTTAATGTCACTGCTTGCTTTTGCGGGTCCAATTGCTATTGATAGATATACAGGTTTCTGTTATTTGATATAGGGACAATGAATGGAACGAATTTCAAAAATCGCTGAAGTTGGAGACATATCTCTCTCACTAACTTTAAGCATCAGCTACCTGAGCAGCTTACCGATCGCTGCAGCTGTACATAGGCAATCCTTAAATAGCACACCCAACTAACTACCTCATCCCCATATTGTTTTTATTTACTTTTTTGCTCTTTTGCACACCAGTATTTCTACTTGCACATCTATCACTTAATTGTTCATTCGCTAAATTGTAATTACTTCGCTAGTATGGCCTATTTATTGCCTTACCTCCTTACTCAATTTTTTATTTTACTAGGCAAGTCAGTTAAGAACAAATTCTTATTTTCAATGACGGCCTAGGAACAGTGGGTTAACTGCCTGTTCAGGGGCAGAACGACAGATTTGTACCTTGTCAGCTCGGGGATAACCTTTAGGTTACTAGTCCAACGCTCTAACCACTAGGCTACCCTGCCGCCCCTGCACACACTGTATATAGATGTTTCTATTGTGTTATTGACTGTACTTTTGTCTATTCTATGTGTAACTCTGTGTTGTTTTTTGTCGCACTGCTTTGCTTGATCTTGGCAAAGTCGCAGTTGTAAATGAGAACTTGTTCTCAAATGGCCTACCTGGTTAAATAAAGGTGAAATATATATATATTTTTTAAATGACCAATCTATTGGTTGTGATCTGAGGTGAACCCTGGTACAGTGCTCCTGTTGTCAGGTTGTCCACTCCGGTGGTGCTGAAACGGGCAGTGCATCTAACTATATCCTTTCATCCCGCTGACTGGTAGTAACCGTCTGTCCATGGTCCTGAATAGATGGATGCATTGTGTGCTGTTTTAATGAGCGCATCTTGGGCTACCAGTCTTCACAGGGCTTCTCTTCACAACAGTTGTTGTGTATATGGGTGCATTTCAGATAGGACTACATTTTTGTAGATGTTGTTTGTCTTGGTAATGGGACCAATACTGTACGTAGCCTACTAAAAGAAGTAGGCCAACTTTCACTCTGTTATCATTCATTTGCAGTATACAATCGTTGTGTGATAGGCTACTATGAAAACGACTCATAGCCTACTTTTTGCCCCCTCCCTGTTCTTGTTGCTCTCAGAATAGCTTTTTACTCTTATTCGCGGCAGATTCAAATTGGCTACTGCCAGGTAGGACATTTCACATCAGTTATGACTATAGAATCTGCACTTAGTTTGATTTAGTTTGCTTTTCTGAAACTCTCCCACACAGCAAATATTGCTCACCTGGAGAGTGGTGGCTGGGTTACGCTCATTGCGTAGTGTCACAAATTCGACAGAAATGTAGCCTATAGTTGTAATGATTGAAGTTGAAGCTATGAAGCCTGTAAGAATATTTGACAGCCTAGTGGTGCTCATTCTGTCCAGATGATCTGGGCGTGTTGGTAGGCAAAATGATGTGTAGGCCTACTGCAGCTCCGGCTGCATTTCAGATACATATGTTGTAGTGCGGCGCATATCTTTCTTGTTTCATTATAAACTGAACAAAAATATAAACACAACATGCAACTATTTCATTGATTTTTTTTAATGAGTTACAGTTCATATGAGGAAATCAGTCAGTTGAAATAAATGAATTAGGCCCTAATCTATTGATTTTACAACTGGGAATGCAGATAGGCAACTGTTGGTCACAGATAATAAAAAAATAGATCTCACAATGGGCCTCAGGATCTCGTCATGGAATTGTTGTGCATTCAAATTTCCATTGATAAAATGCTATCGGTTTATTGTCAGTAGCTTATGCCTGCCCATACCATAACCCCACCGTTGCATTCTGTTCACAACGTTGACATCAGCAAACCAGTGGCCCACACAACGCCATTCATGTGGCCTGCAGTTGTGAGGCCGTACTGCCAAATTATCTGCTCTGGTGCTCATTCCTGCAGTCAGCATGCCAATTGCACAATCCCTCAAAACTTGAGACATCTGTGGCATTGTGTTGTGTGACAAAACTGCACATTTTAGAGTGGCCTTTTATTGTCTCCAGCACAAGGTGCACCTGTGTAATGTTCATGCTGTTTAATCAGCTTCTCGATATGCCACACCTGTCAGGTGGATTGATTATCTTGGCAAAGGAAAAATGCTCACTAACAAGGATGTAAACACATTTGTACAATATCTGTTAGAGAAATAAGCTTTTTGTGCATATGGAACATTTCTGGGAGTTTTTATTTCAGCTCATGAAACATGGGACCAACATTTTAAATGTTATATTTATATTTTTGTTCAATGTAGAAAGCGATGTGTACGGATCCATTTCAGATCAATTTGTTAACATTTGAACAGCAGTAGGACCAATCTACTTTGTGCTATCAGGCTCTAAAACAACAATAGTTGTTCCTCCCATGAATTTAAAAAGTCCCCTCAGGCATGTCATCCTTGTGCTGGTCCTGCTATTACTACAGGGTCCGATTGTAATTTCTCTCCCTGAGCAAGTCGTTCATGTTTTCCAACTACAATTAGGGCATCATATTCTCTCATGAAAATAAACATTTACATACAATCTCTGGCAGTGGGTGGAGCAATTCCAACTGACTGGCCTCGGCTACATCATAGAGGTTTCAGGAAGACATCATTTGGCACATACTGTACCCTAGAGTTCCAAGTCTAACTAAACACTCTACTGAGAGTACGACAGTTAAAGCACTTGAACATTTACAAACAGACCAAAACACTGTAGTAGAGGACACAGTGGTTGAATATGCAATGTGCTTCCACTGATACATTACTATAGCTGTTCCTAAAGTCATCAAATAGAATCACTATTTTATGGAATCAAATCTTGCACTGCAAGTGATTACCATTCTGAACATTTCCTCCTATAATGCAAATCATGAAGTCTCGCTCTCAAAACCCTTTGAAATATCTCTCTTCTGAGAAATACAATACCTCCAAGTCAAACACAAAAAACAGACAGCCAACATTATCCTCTTTCATTAACAGACAGCTGCCTGGCCTGACCCCTTTTTGGACATCTACATCACATCAGGTTTTTCCTTCTATTTGACCCTCTTCCAGCCCTTTCCTCTGCTCCAGCAACACATCAGGAGACAAGGGTCTACTGCAGAGCTTTCCTGTAATGTGGGCCGTCTGAATGAACGAGCCAGCCCACTCGTGTGACTGTGGGCCCGTAAGCCACTGCAGCACTCCACTGGTCCTCATTAACCAGCTTTGGTTGGCCACACATTTCTTTTCAAAACCTCCCTGCTCTGCAACATGCCAGCAGCATACCATCCTGCATACCACTGCTGGCTTGCTTCTGAAGCTAAGCAGGGTTGATCCTGGTCAGTTCCTGGATGGGAGACCAGATGCTGCTGGAAGTGGTGTTGGAGGGCCAGTAGGAGGCACTCTTCCCTCTGGTCTAATTGGGGACACTGCCCTGTGTAGGGTGCTGTCTTTCGGATGGGACGTTAAATGAGTGTCCTGACTCTCTGAGGTCATTAAAGATCCCATGGCACTTATCGTAAGAGTAGGGGTGTTAACCCTGGTGTCCTGGTTAAATTCCCAATCTGGCCCTCAAACCATCACGATCACCTAATAATCCCCAGTTTACAATTGGCTCATTCATCCCCCTCCTTTCCCCTGATTCTGCAAATGAGAATGTGTTCTCAGTCAACTTACCTGGTAAAATAATGGATTAAAAATAAATTAGGCCCCATGGAAAATAGCACACTTTATGCAAAGGCCTTATGAATTGATCATTTGAAGAGAGTCTTTGGTTCAGCTACAGCGGACAACATGCTGGATTACACATGAAGGACAGAGTAGACTAGATACCTAGAATGCAGATGAGGCAGCATGGCTCCCTGTGAATGCTGAGTGCTTATTTGAGCCATTTGTTTCTAAACTGTGAGGGCTATTATCTGTGGTGGATTGAAGTGAGGGGAGAGCCTGTTGAGCTCTACAGAGGTTTGAAGTGAATTACATTGTTTTCATGGGCATGTCAACAAGCAACATCATCTACTACCTGCCTAAATCAGTCACCTCACTTTATGGTCCAATCTTATGAAAGTAATGAGTTTCAGAATGACATTGTCATTGATACATTTTGAGTTTGATGACATAAACACCCATTTAATTTGCATTGCCCTTAATAGATTATTATGGCGTCAAATGTGAATCAAGTCATCAAGGTATTTGACTCTTACCCTACGAGGTCCGGAGCCTGGTTGACATCTGTTCTACCTGATAATTAATTGCACAACCTGGTGTTCCAGGTCTAAATCAGTCCCTGATTAGAGGGGAAGAATGGAAATACGCAGGGGAACTGGCTTCGAGGTCTAGAGTTGAGTTTGACGGCACTAAATGTTCCACAATAATACTGATTACCTGATAGACAAATTGCAATCATTTCTGCACAGCTGTTGCCATGACTACACTGTTTATATTCATTATTAATGCTCTAAAGTTTAGAAAGTTAACTTATTCTGTATGTTTTAGAGAGCTATGTACCCTCATCAAACTATACCCACGCACGGATCTGGAGGCGACGTAGCAACATTACAAACGGACTCCAAAACTTTCTCTGGAGATGAATATGTCATGTGAAATGAAATGTGTCACTGTGTGCTAAATGAAATGTGTCACTGTGTGCTAAATTAAATGTGTCACTGTGTGCTAAATGAAATGTGTCACTGCGTGCTAAATGAAATGTGTCACCGCGTGCTAGATGACATGTGTCACTGCGTGCTAAATGACATGTGTCACTGCATGCTAAATTAAATGTGTCACTGCGTGCTAAATGAAATGTGTCACTGCGTGCTAAATGACATGTGTCACTGCGTGCTAAATTACATGTGTCACTGTGTGCTAAATTACATGTGTCACTGCGTGCTAAATGAAATGTGTCACTCCATGCATCAACCAGTGTTTGAGGAGCATGCTCTCGCTGATTGACAGGTGATATTCCACACAACCTCTGTATAAATGAGCTCTCCAGCCCTGTTCCTGCACCTACCCAGTGCTTCATTTGTAACATTGCACAATCAATGAACCATCAGCATAACCTAGCATATGTTCTCTCCCAGACTCATGGGTAGACAGTTTGTAGTGTAGCAAAAGGTAACCAGTCCATCCAGTATGCATAATAATGCAGTCCACACTCAAAGGCCATTACTTTAATGTGTTTCATTTTGGAGTATAGGCTAGACCAATTATCTTCTTGGCGTACCCATCCCGTTAGCGGGATCATTTTCGTCAACATCCGCTGAATTGCAGAGCGCCAAATTCAAATTAAATTACAAAAAATATTTAATTTTCATGAAATCACAAGTGCAATATAGCAAAACACAGCTTAGCTTGTTTTTAATCCACCTGGCGTGTCAGATTTCAAAAAAGCTTTACAGCAAAAGCTATCCAAGCGTTTATGTTAGGACATCTCTCTCAGCAGACAAAAACATTACAAACAGCTAGCAGTAAAGTAGATTGGTCATGAAAGTCAGAAAAGCAATAAAATGAATCACTTACCTTTGATGATCTTTGGATGTTTGCACTCACGAGACTCCCAGTTACACAATAAATGTTCCTTTTGTTCCATAAAGATTATTTTTATATCCAAAATACCCCCATTTGGTTGGCGCGTTTTGTTCAGAAATCCACAAGCTCGAGCGGTCACGACGGGGCAGATGAAAATTCCAAATAGTATCCGTAAAGTTCGTAGAAACATGTCAAACATTTTTTAGAATCAATCCTCAGGTTGTTTTAACAATAAATAATCAATAATATTTCAACCGGACTGTAGCTTTTTCAATAGGAGAGAGAGAGAAAATGTCTGCTCCAAGCTGTTGCACATGCAAAACTCTGCTGGCACCCAGCCATCCACTGACGCGATGTGATCCTTCTCGCTCATTCTTCAGAATAAAGCCTGAAACTACGTCTAAAGACTGTTCACACCATGCGGAAGCCATAGGGAAAGGAATCTGGTTGATATCCCTTTGAATGGAGGGAGGCATGCAATGGAACAGGGAGATTCGTTTCTCTTAGGCACTTCCTCGTTGGATTTTCCTCAGGTTTTCGCCTGCAATATCAGTTCTGTTATACTCACAGACAATATTTTGACAGTTTTGGAAACTTTAGAGTGTTTTCTATCCTAATCTTTATATGCATATTCTAGATTCTGGGTCTGAGAAATAGGCAGTTTCATTTGGGTACGTTTTTCATCCAAACATCAAAATACTGCCCCCTACACTCAACAGGATTTATGTACCAAAGACATCTTAAATCAGTTTTGTTTGATGTTTTTCTGCCATGCGTAATATGCGGTAGGCTATGTATTGTATAACGGCACAATCATCATTTTAATTCAGGCTCATAAGCCTATGCATCAGCTCTAATATGCGTAAGGTTGTTTTGAGTTAGACACCACCTTAGAAAGCACTGTCCATTTTGTTGTGTTAGGCTTTGAAATAACATCCACAATGACCATGGTTTTCAAATGGATCATCACATTGAGGTGAGTTTTAAAAGCATGATACTGTTTTGATGATAAGTGTTTTGATTGCATTTGCAGTGATATCAGAGTGATTAGAGGGACAATAGAGCCCTGAGTACCAGGCAGTTAGGACCTGATGGTCATTAGTAAGTTGCGTACTACCAAAGCATGTCCAGAGAGCATACATAAAAGGAGATTACCATGACTCAATGGTCACATGGAATTTTACTGCGGTCATGACTCATGACTGCCAGTGTGGCGGCAATGCGGTCACCGCAACAGCCCTACGCCTGGCACCTACTATCATTCCCCATTCAAATGCACTTATATATTTGTTCTTGCAGCCTGAATGGCACACACACACAATCCATGTATCACTTGTCTCAAGGCTTAACATTTTTTATTTAACCTGTCTCCTCCCCTTCATCTACACTGATTGAAGTGGATTTAACAGATGACATCAATAAGGGATCATAGCTTTCACCTGGATTCACCTGGTCAGTTGATGTCAAGGAAAGAGAAGGTGTTCTTAATATTTTGTATACTCAGTGTATGTCTGAGCAAACCTCCCCTGGGAATGATGGTAGTGACTGACTGTGACAACAACAACATCGGTGAAAGTGCCAGCTCCAAAAGAACCTGAGATATCACAACCCACTGCACTGGCACACATACTGTGCTGCCACAGCCTTTTCTGGGTTTGCCCTCAATCCTTTGAAATTAAAAGTGGAGAAATGCATTAGCCGTTTAGGCGAGCTGTCCTCATTCTACAGCCTGGCCTGTAGTGCACAAACTGCTGATTCTCCTGTACCTGCTGCTTTGATCTTGTCACAGCAGGCAGACGAGTGAACATAGGAGTTGACATTTAATTATTGGTGAAATTTGATAAGGTTGGGCAATGAAGGGCGGGGGGCACTCAGTTGGTACATCAGAGGAGAGTCCTGGTATATAAGAGGAGAGTCCTGGTACATCAGAGGAGAGTCCTGGTATATAAGAGGAGAGTCCTGGTACATCAGAGGAGAGTCCTGGTACATCAGAGGAGAGTCCTGGTATATAAGAGGAGAGTCCTGGTATATAAGAGGAGAGTCCTGGTACATCAGAGGAGAGTCCTGGAACATCAGAGGAGAGTCCTGGCATATAAAAGGAGAGTCCTGGTACATCAGAGGACAGTCCTGGTATATCAGTGGAGAGTCCTGGTATATAAGAGGAGAGTCCTGGTATATAAGAGGAGAGTCCTGGTACATCAGAGGAGAGTCCTGGTACATCAGAGGAGAGTCCTGGTACATCAGAGGAGAGTCCTAGAACATCAGAGGAGAGTCCTGGAACATCAGTGGAGAGTCCTGGAATATCAGAGGAGAGTTCTGGAACATCAGAGGAGAGTCCTGGAACCTCAGAGGAGAGTCCTGGAACATCAGAGGAGAGTCCTGGTACATCAGAGGAGAGTCCTGGAACCTCAGAGGAGAGTCCTGGAACCTCAGAGGAGAGTCCTGGAACATCAGAGGAGAGTCCTGGTACATCAGAGGAGAGTCCTGGTACATCAGAGGAGAGTCCTGGAACCTCAGAGGAGAGTCCTGGAACATCAGAGGAGAGTCCTGGTACATCAGAGGAGAGTCCTAGAACATCAGTGGAGAGTCCTGGAACATCAGTGGAGAGTCCTGGAATATCAGAGGAGAGTTCTGGAACATCAGAGGAGAGTCCTGGAACCTCAGAGGAGAGTCCTGGAACATCAGAGGAGAGTCCTGGTACATCAGAGGAGAGTCCTGGAACCTCAGAGGAGAGTCCTGGAACCTCAGAGGAGAGTCCTGGAACATCAGAGGAGAGTCCTGGTACATCAGAGGAGAGTCCTGGTACATCAGAGGAGAGTCCTGGTACATCAGAGGAGAGTCCTGGTACATCAGAGGGGAGTCCTGGTACATCAGAGGAGAGTCCTGGTACATCAGAGGAGAGTCCTGGTACATCAGAGGAGAGTCCTGGAACATCAGAGGGGAGTCCTGGTACATCAGAGGAGAGTCCTGGTACATCAGAGGAGAGTCCTGGTACATCCGAGGGCAGTCCTGGTACATCAGAGGAGAGTCCTGGTACATCAGAGGAGAGTCCTGGTACATCAGAGGAGAGTCCTGGTACATCAGAGGGGAGTCCTTGTTCAAAGAAAATAAATAAAATGAAGAGGTGAAGACAAGTATTACAGAATTAGAAAAATGGGAAACAGTTTCACAATGAGGATATTAAATTGGTGTGTGTGTGTGGCTATGTGTGAGGAGGGTTTTAGCTCCCTAGGTTTCAAGGGGACTGACACAGACAATATTTGCCAATATTTACGACCTTAACGATCCAGTGAATGTCAAACATGGAATTGGAGGTGAACAGTAAGGGAGAGGAGAGAGAGGGATAAAGGAGCTCACGTCATGCCCTCTGGTACGCTCATCTGATCAGCGTCCACTCCGTTATGGTAATTGGAGAAAGCAGCCTGACTCAGAGATTCCAGAGAAATCCCTCCATGTCCCCAGAACTCCATATACTGTACCCTGAGGACTGCTTCTCAGCTATGACACATGGAGCAGTGGGATACCGCCCCCCTACCACTCTCTCATTTAAAGCCTGACGAGGGGATTTTATGTGGAAGGCAGTAGCTATGTGAAGGTGGGAGAAACAAATGGAGAGAGGATGCTTAAACAAGTGGATGAGCAGAGAGAAGGAGCGAGATCTATGGGTAAAAGAGATAGACCACTTCACGATGCATTGTGAAGCCTGGTGTGAAAAGACGCCATATTGGGTTGAAAAACACAACTCTTCTCAAATATGGTCACCTGTATGTGGCTGGTGGGAGGGAGGCGTCTCGACAGATGGCAGCGCCACCACAGACAGATACAGCTCTGTTAATTATCCCAGTACTACATTACTGTATGGAGACTACAGTACAGTACACTACCTGCAGCGAACATGGCTTGTGTTATCCCTTCCTAACACAAGACAAGTTGGGAATAAAACTTTAAATAAATAAAAAAATGATTTAAAAAGCCCACTTTTTTCTAAATTCGGTTGGCGGTGGATGCCCTTGATTCAGAATCCCTGTGCGCCGGGTAGACAATGTGCTTCATTTCATTTGTCTGAATGGACAAACTCCGCTTACCCAGCAGACCTGGAGAGCTAATCCAAGTGTGCCTACTGCGCTGGCCAATTGGATGACTCAAATCACCGTGCCTACAGCTTCCACAATCCCACAGCAAAGTTTGATACCAGCTTAAGTGAGATTTCCTAACTTTTAAAACCATGACCAGAGAGACTGTCAAAGAATACAGCTAAAAGCTGCTGCTTTTATGAGTGAGTTCATGTTAAAAATGTTATTCAGCACTGTCAACACTGTTTTTATACAACACTTTTACAACACAGAAAATGTGCTTTTCCCTACTTCCACTTTGTGCTACAACCAGCTGTAATGAATGGTTATAGCTGCATCTGCAATGAATGGTTATAGCTGCATCTGCAATGAATGGTTATAGCTGCATCTGCAATGAATGGTTATAGCTGCATCTGAAATGAAGGGTTATAGCTGCATCTGAAATGAAGGGTTATAGCTGCATCTGCAATGAATGGTTATAGCTGCATCTGAAATGAAGGGTTATAGCTGCATCTGAAATGAAGGGTTATAGCTGCATCTGCAATGAATGGTTATAGCTGCATCTGAAATGAAGGGTTATAGCTGCATCTGAAATGAAGGGTTATAGCTGCATCTGAAATGAATGGTTATAGCTGCATCTGCAATTAATGAGTAGCCAAGTGTATTGATAGGTCTCCGTTTTGACCATTAGCAGGTCGCATCTATTTTAATATCAAGGAATATTTCACTTTCTCTGGTCATCAGAACAACATGAATTTGTGCATGAGGCAGAAATAAAAGTCAGGTGGAAGATGGTTTCCCCTTTGGCTTGTCAGTCTCACTGGAGGAAAGGAGCGAGCAGGGACCGTGAGAGGCAGACTCTCTGTGGCTCCTCCCTCTGTGAGTGAGACTGACCATCAGATGCAGGTACCATCAGTCCAGTAAAATAAAGAAGCAAATTATTTCAATTTATGCTCAGCTGTGCCTAGCAAGTGATACAACAACTGATCTATTCTGTTTTCAAAGCTCGAGTTTTGAAATATAATATTGTCTGAAAAGAACAATATTGGCAGGCCAAGCATAACCAATATGCTGTGATAATGTTTCTGGCCTACTGCACAAACCTCGTTTCATTAGCATAATGTTGCATAGGCTTACATTTAAAACAAAATCTGAGCGGTAGAGCTCTGCTTGCTTTTTGACTCTGAAAGTGATCTTGACTCAGAAAAGGTTGGTGACCACTGATTTATAGAGTTAGGCCAACTTTTAGAGTTGTGAATATTGTTCTAATTCTAGATATTAAGTTACATAGCATTGATGAAACATTCCCCATGTAATGTTAATGGGGAGCTGACATGGCTGCCATATAATGTTGTAGTGTCATGTAAATGTATCATAATGCAGAAACCTCAATCTCATAACACTAAATACATGGCTCTGGTAAAACTATCATTTTAATAATATCATGGATCGTCAGTCCTTGCATCCGTAGCTCTGTCTATGAATTTGAGAGTGGTTACATTTCTCCAGCCTCATCCCTCAGCTTTTTACCCAAACAGAGTCCGGGTGACAGAGGATTCTAGCTTAAAACTGGCTGCTGCAGGCCTGAGGGGTTATTGGATATTAGTCCCAGCACCTTCACCACTTGCCAAGATGTGTGGATTCAATATCAATACAGTAGACCTGTGTGGGCATACATTCCTTTTATAAATATATACACAAACATACAGAGCACCCCCCCCCCCCCCCCCCCCCCACACACACACACACACAGCCACGCACACACCTTCTCATTTCTTGAAGGCAAGCTATTCTAAGACGTATACCCCCTCAGTGGGATCAGAGTGACTGAAGGTTTGTGTCCCAAAGTGTCCCAGTGATGATATGACACTGTGTCTCTAATGTATGAGCTGCTTTCATCTCTTCATTAAGAGGAACTGGTCTCCTCGGTGTTTGTGGTCACATCATCAGGGTGTGTCTCAGTGACACCAGAGAGGATGACTCTACTGTGGCTGACTGCTGAAAGACAGGGATTGGAGCGCCTGTCTCCATTATCCTGTCTCCTCTGAAGCACCACCACCACACAGCTCTATTACTTCATACTGCCCTGTATAGTTGCTGATGTTAATTAATACACTTTGAGGCCACAATGTCTCAAAGGCACAGCTTTTTGAGATCTGCATAACCAAATTGATTATGCAGGGTTTTGATTATGCATACTACATCTAGAATATGGAAAGTGAACTTGAATATCTGGTGAGGAAATTGGTTACTAGTAGGCAGTAGTTAAAGTTGTTCTTCTGGTTTTGCCATCTTAAATCCAAGATGTCCTACGGGTTGATGTCCTTTCAACTCTCTCACTTAAGTCTCGACGCAAACCCATTTAAATGCTTCCTCTAACACACAAGCACAGACACATCGAGAACTCTCTGCCGTGATGTAACTTCATGTCAGTGCATAAAACTAGGAAATAATTCCTGTCCCATTCAATCACTGACAATGAAATGGATCAACACCACAGATGAACCAGCCATTATCTGCATAATGAAAGACTAAATGGAATCCATTTTATCACTCAAAGGGCCTTATCAGCTACAAGTGGTGGCCAATTGCCATCGTAAAATATATATTTTGAATCAATGATTAACTTCCTGACTGGAATCTCAATATGGAGAGACGTTCCAGAGTCAAATTAAATGTGCAAATACGGTACTCGCCAACGGCTTAACAGTATGCATTTATGCATGATTACTGGTACATCAAATCCTAGTGCATGTATCATGCTTGGCTATGCTGCTCTATCTCCTAATGTATAGCTTCCCTGCTGTATCCTGCTAAATATTGACAGTATCCTGCATGGCCTCCAGATGTATTCAGCCTGCTATGTCTATTCCACAGTTAGGAAAATACAGTATATCCCTGTGGCATCTTTCACAACATCCGTGTCAGTGACATACAGCAGCATGTAAACTACTCACATCCACATCATCAATAATACACACGGTAGGTCACATGTTTAATAGTTCACACGGCTCATTATTTAAGACTGTAGGAATATGTTATGTAACACACAGATAGGTACTACAGATCTTTTGAAAATGCGAAGACCATGCACGTACTGTTCGTACACGTGTACACACACACACACACACACACCACACACACACACACACACACACACACACACACACACACACACACACACACACACACACACACACACACACACACACACACAGAGTGAATATAGACAAGGCCATAGCCCCAGTGAGCATTAGGCCGTAGCCCCAGTGAGCATTGTTAACGGGCTGTGTGCCTGTGGGAGGGGAGCAGTGCTGTTGTATAATGTGTGAAGAGGATGACTTTCTGGTTTGACCATGGGGGAGCCGGCCCTGTCAGCAGCCGGCCCTGTCAGCAGTGGGGTGATCCACTGTCACAGCACTGGCTGATCTGAAGGACAGGCACGTCTCAGTGACCTGACCAACACTATCTCTCTCTGGCCACGGCCCCTGGGACTGAGGTGTGATGAGGGCACCATGGTCACGGTAATCAATCTTCCCCTGTCCTGTCCTGTGCTGACATGTGAGTGTCTCAAACAGAATATGTGAAGATGAGTCTTCTGCTGCCCAGAACCTTTTCCTATAAGGGCTCCTGAGGGAGTCTCACGTACTGACTAGACACCATACACACAGACATACTGTACACACACACATCATAATGTAAAATCTTCCCCTGTCCTGCCTGTCCTGGGCTGACAGGTAAGTGACTGTCTATGAGCCTGAATATAACGGGATGAGCTTGTCATTGCCGTTGCCACTGACAGCCCTTTTCCTATGAGGTCCTGAGGGAGTCTCACATCATATACAAACGTCATGAATTCTAATGTCCTGACGATGGTCAGAGCGACGCACCTACTGCGTTCATCTTGTCATATCTCGGCTCATCTTCAGCCAGGATTATCATAATTACATTACACTCAATATTACCACATATAACTACATTGTAACTAACTGCCCTAAATCCACTAACTTCCTAAAACTCATGGGCCAGAATTGATGTCTGTCGGGTCCAGGAAAATCAATTACAGTCTATAGTGTTGTGTGTTGGTTAGCTGCAATATCCACAGTCCAATATCCACAGAGAAAAGGCCTGAAGATGGGATTTGAGCATCGATTTTAGCTGCAGGTTTTTTGGTCTCAGTGAGGGATTTATATGGTTGAGAGAGAGAGAGAGAAGGAGAGCGAGAGAGAGAGAGAGAGAGACTGCACAATAGCAGAAAAAGACTAGAAAAACAAACATCTTCAATTTGTCCAGAATCCCAGACAGTACTGAATGTGGAGAGACAGTGGTTTGGTGAGGAACAGCAGCAGCTCCACAGCATCCCTTCCCTCTGAGTCGTTAGCCTTTAGCCCTGCTCATTTGCATATCACCACGATGCATGTGTAATTGCCGTGGAGGTTGATCGCTTGTCCTTGTGGATTTACGACAGGGTGGAGGGGTGGACTCTCCCCCTCGTAGATAGAGTTCATCTGTAATCCCACACAGTTAACGACAAACATTTTCTGGCACTTTTTAGTTTTTGCTAGAGTCAGGCGGCTATAATAACATTGTCCCTGTCACCCCCACTAGCTTCACCATTATGCTCTCTCAGCCCCAGAGAAGATTCGGATGCTATTCATTTCCATGTTCCTTTTTGTCCTCGTGTGTGAAGATAAACTGAGCTCATTTGAGCAGCCACAGAGTCCATGGATTATAAAACCTGCATATCCACCACACAATTGTTAGATTCAAACTCTATACATTTTAGCTGGGCCTCCCGAGTGGTGCCGCAGTCTAAGGCACTGCATCACTACAGATCTGGGTTCGATTCCGGGCTGTGTTGCAGCCGGCCGCGACCGGGAAACCCATGAGGCGCCGCACAATCGGCCCAGCGTCGTCCGGGTTAGGGGAGGGTTTGGCCGGCTGGGATGTCTATGTCCAATCGTGTTTTTGCTACTACTTCTGGCGGCCGGGAGCATGCAGGCTGACACGGTCGCCAGGTGTACGGTGTTTCCTCCGACACATTGGAGCGACTGTCAAGTGTCAGTGTGCAGCGGGTAGGACGAAGTCAGGCGCAGGACACAGAACTGAGTAAAAACGTACTTCACTCGAATAAATCACAAACAAATTCCATACAGGGAAAATATTCCAGCTCGACACAAAAGAGCGACCACTTAACAAAGAACAAACACGCACAAAACCATGTGGGAACCAGAGGGTTAAATAGGGAATAAATAAAAACGTAATGGAAACCAGGTGTGTCAAAACAATTGGAAAAAGAAACGTAGATCAGTAGCGGCTAGAAAGCCGGTGACGTCGACCGCCGAATGAACAAGGACAGGCACCAACTTCGGCGGAAGTCGTGACAGCAACTGGCTTCCGGACAGTGTGTCAGGAAGCAGTGTGTCAGGAAGTAGTGTGGTTGGCCGAATCGTGTTTCAGAGGACACATGGTCTCAACCTTCGCCTCTCCCGAGTCCGTACGGGAGTTGCAGCGATGGGACAAGACTGTAACTACCAATTGGATACCACAAAATTGGGGAGAAAAAGGGGTAAAAAAGTACAACCATTTTTAATAAATACATTTTTGCTAGGTGCACTTGACTGTGGCACTTATTCTATGGGTGGGTGAGAAGGAGAGAAGCCACGCAGACAGGAGCGGAGGGAGACGAGGAGGGAGCGGAGGGAGATGAAGAGGGAGCACTGTCCTCTACATTTTAAGTGACTGTGTTTAATGAGGGTAGACTGTGTTAGTGTTTGCCTGTGTCCTCTGCAGCAGAAGGAGATGGGAGAGGTCTAATGGTGGTGGTGCTCTCTCTGCAGAAGAAAGCAATGGTCCGTGTTGTGCTGGGGGGATGGCCCAGCCTGCCAGTCTGCTATACAGGAGAGAGGCAGCCTTCCTGCAGCAACTCTCACACTTGACTGTGGCGCTTATTCTATGGGTGGGTGAGAAGGAGAGAAGACATGCAGACACTCACCATGCAGTTCACTCACACACACACAGATACACACACACACACACTGCAATGACTCTTCAAAAATACCCGCCCGACGCACACAGTCTCACTCAGTATCAGCTGAGGAGGAGAGGAGTGACTCTACTGCCACAGTACTCTCTGATGTGTCTGTCCTGTGTGCACAGCAGGCCTGCTATGAATGATCTGAGCTTAGTCCTGTGAAGAGCTACATCAGACCAGTCACCTCTGCCTGCCATAGAGGGAGTATGTCTTTATTCAGCTCACAAGGTCCTTATTGTTCTTTGGCACAAAGCTGTACTAATATACTTATATACTGTTGTTGTGACTTTACTTTCATTAATCTTATGACTGTTATTTATCTAATCAACTAACTGTGTTTAATTGTTACCCGATTAAATTAATCATGTAACAATTAACTCATTAGGAATTTGGGGCACCACAAGAGTGGTTCTTTAAAGAGTTACCATCTCCTGAATTAAACTCTAAAATGGTCTTTACTGATCACATCTATAAACAGTAAACTTATTAATCATAACCTTCTCATATCATCATTCTGAACAGTCGTAACCTCCTTGCATCTGCAAAAAACCCAGCCTTACTTATGATTCAGTACTACACAAAAGTTTTCTTCTACACCTCGTGTTGGTATTCAGGGATCAAACCACTTTGGACGTTAGCTAGAGCTCAAGGTCTTTCTAGTCTAAATGTTATTTTCTTTACCAATCCTTTTATGCACTCTGGTCGACATTGACGGTTCCGTCAGGCTAACACGCTCTCTAACCTCAATCGGGGCATGGCTACTTACTGTGTAAAGTTGATAGGAGACAAATGCTCTTATGGCTCTTTAAAATCACAATAATTTCTTAAAAATACTTTAATGATTTTTCATATCTCATATACAATGTAGAGGATGGAGACTTCGTACAGACTTCGTACTTCGTACATGTAGTGTATATAAGTTACAGTATCTCCTTTATAACACTTTTAAATGACATCACAAAATAAAATCCCATATGACATGATTCTTTTTTAGATCACCTCTGACCATTCCCCACGTTCTTATGTTAGAAATATTGTTCCAGTATTCGCTTTTGAACGTGTTAAAGTCTCGGCGGGAAACTCTCTGGAGACAAAGGAACATTTCTGTAGTGAATTTGGAGAGGGATGTTCTGGACCAACTCTCCTTTAATTTCTGACAGGGTGTGCGCTATTAACCCCCCCACCAGCTCCCTCCTCCCATCTTCTGTGGGTGAGAGAGGGTCTGGTTACTGTCATCCATTGCCAAGCTGATCTAACCCATTCGGACCCTCACAGGACAGTCATGACACTGTACAAACAGTTTTCCACTCCAATCCCCTAAACACTAGCTCTACAGTACTTCTGGTCAGTGTCTGTCAGATTTCAGCCTACAGTCTGTATTCTCCATGTATGGACCATAGAGAAGCAGGTCTCAGAACCGCATGTCTCTTTGGAACGTCTCAAGGTACAGTATGTCTCAAGGAATGTCTCAAGGTATATCTCAAAGTATGTCTCAAGGAATGTCTCAAGGGAAGTCTCAACAGTATGTCCTCACTTGCTACGCTCTGTGCTTACTGTTGTCTACTGAAGTTTTTTCTATGCTTTACAGTACGTATTTTGTGTGCTGAGCTGCTATGTGACAGCTCTAAGCCTGCGGTCTGAGCCTGTGCTCTCCCAGTCTGCCTGTGCTGCGTGCTGAGGGCCTGTGTGCTGAGGGCCTGTGTGAGCATGCTGCTCTGAGCAGAGCAGACAAAGCGTGAAGTCACACAGACAGACATGGAGCCCTCAGAGAAGCTGCACCTGGTCCTGGGCCAATACTGCTCCCCATTATGGCCTGTCAAGCCTGCATCACATATGCTGTTTCCCCCTACAACAACACCTCATCTACCAACCCCAACCCCTAGAGATGTTTGTCTGTTTGCACGCATCAATGACTACTATCTATCTATTTTTCTGTCTGTCTGTCTGTCTGTCTGTCTGTCTGTCTGTCTGTCTGTCTGTCTGTCTCATTTTCAGTTTGACCATCTGTGTACTGGCCTGTCTGTCTCCCTCATTGCCCACTGGTCGGTCTGTCTGTCTGGTTTTGAAACATCAGTGTACCTGTGTGTCTCTGCCTTGCTCCTGTGTGTCTCTGCCTCACTCCTGTGTGTCTCTGCCTCACTCCTGTGTGTCTCTGCCTCACTCCTGTGTGTCTCTGCCTCACTCCTGTGTGTCTCTGCCTCACTCCTGTGTGTCTCTGCCTCACTCCTGTGTGTCTCTGCCTCACTCCTGTGTGTCTCTGCCTCACTCCTGTGTGTCTCTGCCTCACTCCTGTGTGTCTCTGCCTCACTCCTGTGTGTCTCTGCCTCACTCCTGTGTGTCTCTGCCTCGCTCCTGTGTGTCTCTGCCTCACTCCTGTGTGTCTCTGCCTCACTCCTGTGTGTCTCTGCCTCACTCCTGTGTGTCTCTGCCTCACTCCTGTGTGTCTCTGCCTCACTCCTGTGTGTCTCTGCCTCGCTCCTGTGTGTCTCTGCCTCACTCCTGTGTGTCTCTGCCTCACTCCTGTGTGTCTCTGCCTCACTCCTGTGTGTCTCTGCCTCACTCCTGTGTGTCTCTGCCTCACTCCTGTGTGTCTCTGCCTCACTCCTGTGTGTCTCTGCCTCACTCCTGTGTGTCTCTGCCTCACTCCTGTGTGTCTCTGCCTCGCTCCTGTGTGTCTCTGCCTCAATCCTGTGTCTCTGCCTCGCTCCTGTGTGTCTCTGCCTCAATCCTGTGTGTTTCTGCCTCAATCCTGTGTGTCTCTGCCTCGCTCCTGTGTGTCTCTGCCTCACTCCTGTGTGTCTCTGCCTCGCTCCTGTGTGTCTCTGCCTCACTCCTGTGTGTCTCTGCCTCACTCCTGTGTGTCTCTGCCTCGCTCCTGTGTGTCTCTGCCTCAATCCTGTGTGTCTCTGCCTCACTCCTGTGTGTCTCTGCCTCGCTCCTGTGTGTCTCTGCCTCAATCCTGTGTGTCTCTGCCTCGCTCCTGTGTGTCTCTGCCTCAATCCTGTGTGTCTCTGCCTCGCTCCTGTGTGTCTCTGCCTCACTCCTGTGTGTCTCTGCCTCACTCCTGTGTGTCTCTGCCTCGCTCCTGTGTGTCTCTGCCTCAATCCTGTGTGTCTCTGCCTCGCTCCTGTGTGTCTCTGCCTCAATCCTGTGTGTTTCTGCCTCAATCCTGTGTGTCTCTGCCTCACTCCTGTGTGTCTCTGCCTCACTCCTGTGTGTCTCTGCCTCACTCCTGTGTGTCTCTGCCTCGCTCCTGTGTGTCTCTGCCTCAATCCTGTGTGTTTCTGCCTCAATCCTGTGTGTCTCTGCCTCACTCCTGTGTGTCTCTGCCTCACTCCTGTGTGTCTCTGCCTCACTCCTGTGTGTCTCTGCCTCACTCCTGTGTGTCTCTGCCTCACTCCTGTGTGTCTCTGCCTCACTCCTGTGTGTCTCTGCCTCACTCCTGTGTGTCTCTGCCTCACTCCTGTGTGTCTCTGCCTCACTCCTGTGTGTCTCTGCCTCGCTCCTGTGTGTCTCTGCCTCACTCCTGTGTGTCTCTGCCTCGCTCCTGTGTGTCTCTGCCTCGCTCCTGTGTGTCTCTGCCTCACTCCTGTGTGTCTCTGCCTCACTCCTGTGTGTCTCTGCCTCACTCCTGTGTGTCTCTGCCTCACTCCTGTGTGTCTCTGCCTCACTCCTGTGTGTCTCTGCCTTGCTCCCGTGTGTCTCTGCCTCACTCCTGTGTGTCTCTGCCTCACTCCTGTGTGTCTCTGCCTCGCTCCCGTGTGTCTCTGCCTTGCTCCCGTGTGTCTCTGCCTCACTCCTGTGTGTCTCTGCCTCACTCCTGTGTGTCTCTGCCTCACTCCTGTGTGTCTCTGCCTCACTCCTGTGTGTCTCTGCCTCACTCCTGTGTGTCTCTGCCTCACTCCTGTGTGTCTCTGCCTCACTCCTGTGTGTCTCTGCCTCACTCCCGTGTGTCTCTGCCTTGCTCCCGTGTGTCTCTGCCTCACTCCTGTGTGTCTCTGCCTCACTCCTGTGTGTCTCTGCCTCACTCCTGTGTGTCTCTGCCTCACTCCTGTGTGTCTCTGCCTCGCTCCTGTGTGTCTCTGCCTTGCTCCCGTGTGTCTCTGCCTCACTCCTGTGTGTCTCTGCCTCACTCCTGTGTGTCTCTGCCTCACTCCTGTGTGTCTCTGCCTCACTCCTGTGTGTCTCTGCCTCACTCCTGTGTGTCTCTGCCTCACTCCTGTGTGTCTCTGCCTCAATCCTGTGTGTCTCTGCCTCACTCCTGTGTGTCTCTGCCTCCCTCCTGTATGTCTACCTCTGTATGTATCTGTGTCCCCCTGTTCCCTTCCCTAGCCCCCTCTCTGTGTGGCTGATTCACTCACCGCTCACGTATCTGACTTCATTATTTGAAGCACTTTGCTGTTTTCCATTGCGAACATGACGCACAGCATGGCCCCCGGCCGTGGAGCAAACAAATAAACATGGCCGCTGCTCGCCGTATGACTAACTTCCCCTGCAAGGATCCTGACCTCAAGAAATGAAACATCACTGGAGAGAGAGAGGAGTAATGGAGGGATAGGGAGAAGGGAGGGAGAGAAAGAGAGGAGGAATGGAGAGATAGGGAGAAGGGAGGGAGAGAGAGGAGGAATGGAGGGATAGGGAGAAGGGAGGGAGAGAGAGGAGGAATGGAGGGATAGGGAGAAGGGAGGGAGAGAGAGGAGAGTAATGGAGGGATAGGGAGAAGGGAGGGAGAGAGAGAGGGGAGGGGAGTGATGAGGCCCAGCCTTCCCTCTCCCCAGGGCTCTCTAGCTGAATACAGGGCACTAGAGGACCGTGCAAAGAGCCAGGCTCAATTTCATTAAACATCATTGACCCCCACAGTAGAGACATTGAATGAGGAATAACCATGACAACACTAACGGAAGGAAGCTGACTGACGAAATAGTAGTGTCCTTTTGAGCTAACAGAGAGGAGGAGTGTTTTTGGAAAGAGCAACACTGCAGTGTAATATTTTGGGTTATTGTATAGACGAGGGGGGTACGGTAATAGTGATGGATGTCTGTGTGCCTCTCAATGGGAACGGAGTGCACACTGAAGTATATAAAACAAGCCATTTAGGCCATAAATGTTTTGGATCAAGTGCTCTGCGGGCAAATAACCAGATAACCTGAGAAGATTTCAGTTCTTCCTTCAGAGTGCAATTTTATTCCCTATTGCATGAGTTAGTACAGTTAAAAGGCCCATGAAGTTAAGTGGGGTTGCCAGGAAGTCAATGCACCAGAGATTGTGGTCCAATCACAGAAGGACAGACACAGAGCGACTAACTCCATCGGACCCAATAACACAGCAGCGTGATTTGAGTGATTCTGAACACCTCCTGAGTCACCTGTTTCAGCTATAGCACTTCCTGGACACGTCATTTGACTCATATGAAAGTGACAAAACCGGTCTGATATGCTGATCTGGGATGGGACTGATAAAGTTCTCTATTTTCAGTAGAAAACATGTACACTCACAGCCTGCCTGGACACTGAGATGGATCATATAAGGCCTCACAAAGTCCTTCCTTATTACTGGAAGGTTATTGTGATACCTTGACCAATCAAAGCATGACTCTGTCTCATTCAGGTGGGAGGCAGCCAATCCACCTATGTAAATCACATGAATGAACTTCCCCTGGTTTCCAGTGGTGACTGTGGTTGATCTGAAGACACTCATCAGATGGGAAGAGAGTGTCTGCTCTGCTGTGTGTCAACTAGCAATCTGCATAGAAAGAAAGTGTAACCAGGAAGCTGAGTTGACAATCCAATATGTGTCATCAAATGCTTGTCAAACAAACATAGTGTTATATATTTTTCATTAGATCAGACACGATTACAGAGGCTTTCTGTATATGAAGCTTATTGTGTTATTTGTTGTTTACTATACCAACTGGTTATGACAGTCACACAGCCACATTTGATTTCCCTACATGCCTATCGTTTGATGACACATATTAGATTGTCTGGTTGAGTGGACAGTAAGTGTGAGTCACAGACCGTATTAGGTATATTAGAATTACGTTTCCTTGAGGTTTGACTCTGTCAGCAAACAGACGGTAGAAATGCATTGGCTGGCAGAGATGAGGTGTTCTTCTTCCCAATGACTTGCTTTTGCTCTCCCTTCACCTTGTTGCTAGGATAAATTACATTCCTATTGTGTTACAGCCAAAAGCATTCGCTAAAAAACACATTCCCTATGGAGAAACACACAAAGTACTAAACATACCAAAACGGACAAACAGGCAGACACACACATACACACAAACAGGCTGACACACACATACACACACACAAACAGGCTGACACACACATACACACACACAAACAGGCTGACACACGTACACATACACACAAACAGGCTGACACACACATACACACACACAAACAGGCTGACACACACATACACACACACAAACAGGCTGACACACGTACACATACACACAAACAGGCTGACACACGTACACACACACACAAACAGGCTGACACACGTACACATACACACACAAACAGGCAGACACACACATACACACACAAACAGGCTGACACACACATACACACACAAACAGGCTGACACAGACATACACACACACAAACAGGCTGACACAGACATACACACACACAAACAGGCTGACACACACATACACACACACAAACAGGCTGACACACGTACACATACACACACAAACAGGCAGACACACACATACACACACAAACAGGCTGACACACACATACACACACAAACAGGCTGACACAGACATACACACATACAAACAGGCTGACACACACATACACACACACAAACAGGCTGACACACGTACACATACACACACAAACAGGCTGACACACACATACACACACAAACAGGCTGACACACACATACACACACAAACAGGCTGACACACACATACACACACAAACAGGCTGACACACACATACACACACAAACAGGCTGACACACATACACACACAAACAGGCTGACACAGACATACACACACACAAACAGGCTGACACAGACATACACACACAAACAGGCTGACACACACATACACACACAAACAGGCTGACACACACATACACACACAAACAGGCTGACACAGACATACACACACAAACAGGCTGACACACACATACACACACAAACAGGCTGACACACGTACACACACACAAACAGGCTGACACACACATACACACACACAAACAGGCTGACACACGTACACATACACACACAAACAGGCTGACACACACATACACACACAAACAGGCTGACACAGACATACACACACACAAACAGGCTGACACACACATACACACACAAACAGGCTGACACACACATACACACACAAACAGGCTGACACACGTACACACACACAAACAGGCTGACACACACATACACACACAAACAGGCTGACACACGTACACATACAAACAGGCTGACACAGACATACACACACAAACAGGCTGACACAGACATACACACACAAACAGGCTGACACACGTACACACACACAAACAGGCTGACACACACATACACACACAAACAGGCTGACACACGTACACATACAAACAGGCTGACACAGACATACACACACAAACAGGCTGACACAGACATACACACACAAACAGGCTGACAGACATACACACACAAACAGGCTGACACACGTACACACACAAACAGGCTGACACAGACATACACACACACAAACAGGCTGACAGACATACACACACAAACAGGCTGACACACGTACACATACAAACAGGCAGACACACACATACACACACAAACAGGCTGACACAGACATACACACACAAACAGGCTGACACACGTACACATACAAAACAGCCAGACACACACGTACACACACAAACAGGCTGAAACACGTACACACACAAACAGGCAGACACAGACATACACACACAAACAGGCTGACACACGTACACATACAAACAGGCAGACACACACGTACACACACAAACAGGCTGACACAGACATACACACACAAACAGGCTGACAGACATACACACACAAACAGGCTGACACACGTACACATACAAACAGGCAGACACACACATACACACACAAACAGGCTGACACAGACATACACACACAAACAGGCTGACACACGTACACATACAAAACAGCCAGACACACACGTACACACACAAACAGGCTGAAACACGTACACACACAAACAGGCAGACACAGACATACACACACAAACAGGCTGACACACGTACACATACAAACAGGCAGACACACACGTACACACACAAACAGGCAGACACAGACATACACACACAAACAGGCTGACACACGTACACATACAAACAGGCAGACACACATGTACACACACAAACAGGCAGACACACATGTTCACACACAAACAGGCTGACACACACGTACACACACAAACAGGCAGACACACATGTACACACACAAACAGGCTGACACACACGTACACATACAAACAGGCTGACACACATACACACACAAACAGGCAGACACACATGTACACACACAAACAGGCAGACACAAACATACACACACAAACAGGCTGACACACACGTACACACACAAACAGGCTGACACACATGTACACACACAAACAGGCTGACACACACGTACACACACAAACAGGCTGACACTCACGTACACACACAAACAGGCAGACACACACGTACACACACAAACAGGCTGACACACACTACACACACAAACAGGCTGACACACACAACACACACAAACAGGCTGACACACACGTACACACACAAACAGGCAGACACACATGTACACACACAAACAGGCAGACACACACGTACACACACAAACAGGCTGACACACACAAACAGGCAGACACACATGTACACACACAAACAGGCAGACACACACGTACACACACAAACAGGCTGACACACACGTATATACATACAAGCAGACACACACAAACAGGCTGACACACACGTACACACTCAAACAGGCAGACACACACAAACAGGCAGACACACATGTACACACACAAACAGGCTGACACACACTACACACACAAACAGGCAGACACACATGTACACACACAAACAGGCAGACACACACGTACACACACAAACAGGCTGACACACACGTATACACATACAGGCAGACACACACGTATACACATACAGGCAGACACACACAAACAGGCAGACACACATGTACACACACAAACAGGCAGACACACACGTACACACACAAACAGGCTGACACACACGTATATACATACAGGCAGACACACACGTATACACATACAGGCAGACACACACGTACACACACAAACAGGCAGACACACACGTATATACATACAGGCAGACACACACAAACAGGCAGACACACACGTACACACACAAACAGGCAGACACACACGTATATACATACAGGCAGACACACACAAACAGGCAGACACACACGTACACACACAAACAGGCTGACACACACGTACACACAAACAGGCAGACACACACACACAAACAGGCAAACACACACATACACACACAAACAGGCAGACACACACGTACACACACAAACAGGGAGACACACACAAACAGGCTGACACACACACTGACACATATAATATGACCTCTTGGTGCACTGCAACCTCCACGTCTGACATCTCACCCAAACTTACTGTATCTGGAGTGCTACTCAGAATACACAACTAGTTTGCTGAAGCTATTTTTACAAGCATATAAGTGCTTAACGTTACACATAATGAGAGCTTTTAATTAATGCAACACCATACCATTAATCTCAATGAAATAGCTAAGAAACTCAAGCTAAACTACACTAGGATGTAAAATACTGTGCCATACCATGGGCGAACATGTAGACAAGTAGGGAGAGAATGAAGGGGGGTAGAAAAAGAGAGAGGGAGAGAGAAAGAAAGAGATAGAGAGAGAGACAATGTGTTGGCAGTAGCTAGGCTAACATGACAACCAATGATGTGACAGGGGAGAGGAGAGCCTTGGGGCACAGGGCAAATAAACACCCTCTGTCCTCATTAAATCAAATCAAATCTTATTAGACACATGCGCCAAATACAACAGGTGTAAACCTTATGGTGAAATGCTTACTTACGAGCCCCTAACCAACAATGCAGTTTCAAAAAAGAGTAAGAATAAGAAATAAAAGTAACAAGTAATTAAAGAGCAGGAGCAAAATAACAATAGCGAGATTATACACAGGGGGGTACTGGTACAGAGTCAATGTGCGGGGGCACCGGTTAGTTGAGGTAATATGTACATGTAGGTAGAGTTATTAAAGTGACAATACATAGATGATAACAACAGAGAGTAGCAGCAATGTAAAAGAGGTGGAAAATGAAAATAGTTTGGTTAGCCATTTGATTAGATGTTCAGGAGTCTTATGGCTTGGGGGTAGAAGCTGTTTAGAAGCCTCTTGGACCTAGACTTTCTTTTCTGGTACTGCTTGCTGTGTCTATTACTAGGGTGGCTGGAGTCTTTAACATTTTTTAAGGCCTTCCTCTGACACTGCATGGTATAGAGGTCATGCATGGCAGGAAGTTTTGCCCCCGTGATGAACTGGGCCGTACCCACTACCCTCCATAGTGCCTTGCAGTTGAAGGCAGAGCAGTTGCCATACCAGGCAGTGATGCAACCAGTCAGGATGCTCTCGATGGTGCAGTAGTAGAACCTTTTAAGGATCTGAGGACCCATGCCAAATCTTTTCAGTCTCCCGAGGGGGAATCGGTTTTGTCGTGCCCTCTTTACGACTGTCTTGGTGTGCTTGGACCATGTTAGTTTGTTGGTGATGTGGACAGCAAGGAACTTGAAGCTCTCAACCTGCTCCACTACAGTCCCGTCGATGAGAATGGGGGTGTGCTCGGTCCTCTTTTTCCTGTAGTCCACAATCATCTCCTTTGTCTTGATCATGTTGAGGGAGAGGTTGTTTTCCTGGCACCACACGGCCAGGTCTCTGACCTCCTCCTTGTAGGCTGTCTCGTCGTTTTTGGTGATCAGGCCTACAATTGAGGTCGGAGGTTTACATACATTTAGTTTGGAGTCATTCAAACTTGTTTTTCAACCACTCCACAAATATCTTGTTAACAAACTATAGTTTTGGCAAGTCGGTTAGGACATCTACTTTGTGCATGACACAAGTAATTATTCCAACAATTGTTTACAGATTATTTAACTTAGAATTCACTGTATCACAATTCTAGTGGGTCAGAAGTTTACATACACTGAGTTGACTGTGCCTTTAAACAGCTTTTAAAAATTCCAGAAAATGATGTCATGGCGTTAGAAGCATCTGATAGGCTAATTGACATAATTTGAGTCAATTGGAGGTGTACTTGTGGATGTATTTCAAGGCCTACCTTCAAACTGGGAAAATCAAAAGAAATCAGCAAAGACCCCAGAAAAAAATTGTAGACATCCACAAGTCTGGTTCATCCTTGGGAGAAATTTCCAAACACTTGAAGTTACCACGTTCATCTGTACAAACAGTAGTACGCAAGTACAAACACCATGGGACCACGGAGCCATCATACCGCTCAGGAAAGAGACGCGTTCTGTCTCCTGGAGATGAATGTACTTTGGTGCGAAAAGTGCAAATCAATCCCAGAACAACAGCAAAGGACCTTGTGAAGATGCTGGAGGAATCAGGTACAAAAGTATCTATATCCACAGTAAAACGAGTCCTTAATCAACATAACCTGAAAGGCCACTCAGTAAGGAAGAAGCCACTGCTCCAAAATGCCATTAAAGAAGCGAGACTAGGGTTTGCAACTGCACATGGGGGACAAAGATTGTACTTTTTGGAGAAATGTCTTCTGGTCTGCTGAAACAAAAATAGAACTGTTTGGCCATAATGACCATCGTTATGTTTGGAGGAAAAAGAGGGAGGCTTGCAAGCTGAAGAACAACATCCCAACCGTGAAGCACGGGGGTGGCAGTATCATGTTGTGGGGGTGGCAGCATCATGTTGTGGGGGTGGCAGCATCATGTTGTGGGGGTGCTTTGCTGCAGGAGGGACTGGTGCACTTCACAAAATAGATGACATCATGAGGAGGGAAAATTATGTGGATATATTGAAGCAACATGTCAAGACATCAGTCAGGAAGTTAAAGCTTGGTCACAAATGAGTCTTCCATATGGACATTGACCCCAAGCATATTTCCAAAGCTGTGGCAAAATGGCTTAAGGACAACAAAGTCAAGGTATTGGAGTGGCCATCACAAAGCCTTGACCTCAATCCTATAGAAAATGTGTGAGCAGAACTGAAAAGTGTGTGCGAGCAAGGAGACCTACAAACCTGACTCAGTTACAACAGCTCTGTCAGGAGGAATGGGCCAAAATGTACCCAGCTTATTATGGGAAGCTTGTGGAAGGCTACCTGTAACGTTTGACCCAAGTTAAACAATTTAAAGGCAATGCTACCAAATACTAATTGAGTGTATGTAAACTTCTGACCTACTGGGAATGTGATGAAATAAATAAAAGCTGAAGTAAATAATTCTCTCTACTATTATTCTGATATTTCACATTCTTAAAATAAAGTGGTGATCCTAACTGACCTAAGACAGTGAATTTTTACTAGGATTAAATATCAGGAATAGTGAAAAACTGAGTTTAAATGTATTTGGCTAAGATGTATGTACCCTTCCGACTTTACCTGTTTCACTGTTGTGTCATTGCCAAATTTAATGATGGTGTTGGAGTCGTGCCTGGCCGTGCAGTCGTGGGTGAACAGGGAGTACAGGATGGGACTGAGCACGTACCCCTGAGGGGCCCCTGTGTTGAGAATCAGCGTGGCGGATGTTTTGTTACCTACCCTTACCACCTGGGGGCGGCCCGTCAGGAAGTCCAGGATCCAGTTGCAGAGGGAGGTGTTCAGTCCCAGGGTCTTTAACTTATTGATGAGCTTTGAGGGCACTATGGTGTTGAATGCTGAGCTGTTGTCAATGAATAGCATTGAATAGGTGTTCCTTTTGTCCAGGTGGGAAAGGGCAGTTTGGAGTGCAATAGAGATTGCATCATCTGTGGATCTATTAGGGCGGTATGCAAATTGGAGTGGGTCTAGAGTTTCTGGGATAATGGTGTTGATGTGAGCCATGACCAGCCTTTCAAAGCACTTCATGGCTACAGATGTGAGTGCTACGGGTCGGTAGTTATTTCGGCAGGTTGCCTTAGTGTTCTTGGGTACAGGGACTATGGTTGTCTGCTTAAAACATGTTGGTATTACAGACTCGGACAGGTTGAAAATGTCAGTGAAGACACTTGCCAGTTGGTCAGCGCATGCTCGCAGTACATGACCTGGTAATCCGTCTGGCCCTGCGGCCTTGTGAATATTGACCTGTTTAAAGGTCTTACTTATATCGGCTGTGGAGAGCGTGATCACACAGTCTTCCAGAACATCTGGTGCTCTCATGCATGTTTCAGTGTTATTTGCCTCGAAGCGAGCATAGAAGTAGTTTAGCTCGTCTGGTAGGCATCTCGTCACTGGGCAGCTCTCGGCTGTGCTTCCCTTTGTAGTCTGTAATGGTTTGCAAGCCCTGCCACATTCGATGAGCGTCAGAGCTGGTTAAGTACGATTTGATCTTAGTCCTGTTTCAACGCTTTGCCTGTTTGATGGTTCGTCGGAGGGCATAGCTGGATTTCTTATAAGCTTCCGGGTTAGAGTCCCGCTCCTTGAAAGCGGCAGCTCTAGCCTTTAGCTCAGTGTGGATGTTTTCAGTAATCCATGACTTCTGGTTGGGGAATGTACGTAAGGTCACTGTGGGGACGACATCATCGATGCACTTATTGATAAAGCCAATGACGGATGTGCTCTACTCCTCAATGCCATTGGAGGAATCCCGGAACATATTCCAGTCTGTGCTAGCAAAACAGTCCTGTAGCTTAGCATCTGCTTCACCACTTTTTTATTGATCAAGTCAATGGTGCTTCCTGCTTTAATTTTAGCTTGTAAGCAGGAATCAGGAGGATAGAATTATGGTAAGATTTGCCAAGTGGAGGGCGAGGGAGAGCTTTGTATGCATCTCTGTGTGTGGCGTAAAGGTGGCGCAGAGTTTTTCTTCCCCTCTGGTTGCACATTTAACATGCTGATAGAAATTTGGTAAGACGGATTTAAGTTTCCCTGCATTAACCTGTTAGAGCTCTAGGGGCGCTATTTCATTTTTGGATAAAAAACGTTCCCGTTTTAAGCGCGATATTTTGTCACGAAAAGATGCTCGACTATGCATATTCTTGACAGTGTTGGAAAGAAAACACTCTGAAGTTTCAGAATCTGCAAAGATTTTGTCTGTAAGTGCCCCAGAACTCATTCTACAGGCGAAACCAAGATGATGCATCACCCAGGAATTAGCAGAATTTCTGAAGCTCTGTTTTCCATTCTCTCCTTATATGGCTGTGATTGCGCAAGGAATGAGCCTACACTTTCTGTCGTTCGCCCAAGGTCTTAGCAGCATTGTGACGTATTTGTAGGCATATCATTGGAAGATTGGCCATAAGAGACTACATTTTCCAGAGGTCCGCCCGGTGTCCTTTGTCTAAATTTGTGCGTAATCTTCAGGTGCAGGCATTTTCTCCTGGGATTCAGGAGAGAAAGCATGTTTCCAAGAACGATGTATCAATGAAGAGATATGTGAAAAACACCTTGAGGATTGATTCTAAACAACGTTTGCCATGTTTTCAGTCGATATTATGGAGTTAATTTGGAAAAAAGTTTGCGTTTTGAGGACTGAATTTATGGATTTTTTTTGGTAGCCAAATGTGATGTATAAAACGGAGCTATTTCTAATACACAAGGAATCTTTTTGGAAAAACTGAGCATCTGCTATCTAACTGAGAGTATCCTCATTGAAAACATCAGAAGTTCTTCAAAGGTAAATGATTTTATTTGAAGGCTTTTATGTTTTTGTTAATGTTGCGTGCTGGATGCTAACGCTAATGCTAACGCTAAATGCTAACGCGAAATGCTAACTCTAGCTAGCTACTTTTACACAAATGATTGTTTTCCTATGGTTGAGAAGCATATTTTGAAAATCTGAGCTGACAGTGTTGTTTACAAAAGGCTAAGCTTGAGAGATGGCATATTTATTTCATTTCATTTGCGATTTTCATAAATAGTTAACGTTGTGTTATGCTAATGAGCTTGCTGATAGATTTACACAATCTTGGATACAGGGGTTTTTTCATAGCTAAACGTGACGCAGAAAACGGAGCGATTTGTCCTAAACAAATAATCTTTCAGGAAAAACTGAACATTTGCTATCTGAGAGTCTCCTCATTGAAAACATCTGAAGTTCTTCAAAGGTAAATGATTTTTTTGAATGCTTTTCTGTTTTTTTGTGTAAATGTTGCCAGCTGAATGCTAATGCTAAATGCTACGTTAGCCATCAATACTGTTACACAAATGCTTGTTTTGCAATGGTTGAGAAGCATATTTTGAAAATCTGAGATGACAGTGTTGTTAACAAAAGGCTAAGCTTGAGAGCTAGCATATTTATTTAATTTCATTTGCGATTTTCATGAATAGTTAACGTTGCGTTATGGTAATGAGCTTGAGTCTGTATTCACGAACCCGGATCCGGGATGGGGAGATCAGAAAGGTTAATGTCCCCGGCTACTAGGAGCGATGCCTCTGTGTGAGCATTTTCTTGTTTGCTTATGGCGGAACACAGCTCATTCACTGCAGTCTTAGTGCCAGCAAAATACAGATGAAAACTCTCTAGGTAGATTGTGTGGTCTACAGCTTATCATGAGATACTCTACCTCAGGCGAGCAAAACCTTGAGACTTCCATAGATATTCTGCACCAGCTGTTATTTACAGAAATACATAGTCTGCCACCCCTTGTCTTACCAGACGCCGCTGTCCTGTCCTGCGTATAACCAGCCAGCTGTATGTTGATAATGTCGTCATTCAGTCATGACTTGTGAATCATAAGATATTACAGTTTTGAATGTCCCGTTGGTAGTTTACTCTTACGCATAGGTCATCGATTTATTTTCCAAAGATTGCACATTTTCTATCAGAATGGAAGGAAGTGGGGGTTTTATTCAATCGCCTACGAATTCTCAGAAGGCAGCCCGTCCTCCGGCCCCTTTTCGCTGCCTTCTCTTCACGCAAATGACGGGGATCAAGGCCTGTTCCCGGGAAAGCAGTGTATCATTCACGTCGGGCTCGTCGGACTCGTTAAAGGAAAAAAAGGATTCTGCCAGAGGAAGGAGGGGAGAGGGGGAGGGGAGGGAAGGGAAAAGAAGGACGGCAGCAGTTTATCCTCTCCTGGTGACCCTAGACAAACAGCGCCAGGAGAAACAATCTCATTCCATCCCACACTCACTCCTACGTCCAATCTCTCGGAACACTCTTTAATTACAAGGATGTAATTAATTTAAAATGTTCACCCATCCGCTTAACTCCAATTATATCCATCTGAAATGTACAAATGAAATGTCATTGCATATTGTTTAACTAGGTGTCAGGTTTCAGTTGATGTGTTCAAAGAAAATGGATTCCATTTCATTTTAATGATAAGCACTAAATATAATCTAATAGATAGTGATAGGTGGGATAAGTCACGTTTATTAAAGGCTCGACAATAGTATTACAAGCCCAGGAATAACAACAAAGGCTGTTGCCCGGGGATGCTGATGAGTCACTTCACTTCATATGACTGTCTTCATTAGCGTACTGTAAGTGATAAGTGATTTGATGCCAATTACTTTAAGCACGTACAGAGAAAAGTTTATGCCAGATGCATTGCTGAGAGGTGAGCGATTGTTGATGTGGGAGATGTCGTAGCTACTTTGTACAATGTTATACTTTGTATTATAAACTGGGTGGATCGAGCCCTGAATGCTGATTGGCTAAAACCCACGGGTATGACGGGTATGACAAAACATGTATTTTTACTGTTGTAATTACATTGGTAACCAGTTTATAATAGCAATAAGGCAGCTTGGGGGGTTGTGGTATATGGCCAATGTATCCAGGCACTCTGCATTGAGTTGTGCATAAGAACAGCTCTTAGCCTTGGTATATTGGTGTAACGGGTCTCGTTGGTAAAAGTGGACCAAAGCGCAGCATGGAAAGTGTTCATGATACTTTATTCAAAAACACTCAAACAAAAATAACAAACGCGAAAACGAAAGCGAACAGTTCTGTCAGGTACAGACACTAAACAGAAAACAAGATCCCACAAAACCCAAAAGGAAAATTACAACTTATATGTGATCCCCAATCAGAGACAACGATAGACAGCTGTCTCTGATTGGGAACCACACACGGCCAAAAACAAAGAAATAGAAAACATAGACTTTCCCACCCGAGTCATACCCTGACCTAACCAAACATAGAGAATAAAAAGGATCTCTAGGTCAGGGTGTGACAGTACCCCCCCCCCCCCCCCCCCCCTCCAAAGGTGCGGACTCTGGACGCAAACCAGAACCTATAGGGGAGGGTGCGGGTGGGCATCTACTCTTGGTGGGGGCTCCGGTGTGGGATGCAGACCCCGCACCGCTTGAGGCTCCCCCCACTTCAGTGGCGCCTCTGGTGCAGCGATCGTCGCCGGGACCTTCGGACTGTAGATTGTCGCTGGAGGCTCCGGCCTGGGGACAGTTGCTGGAGGCTCCGGACCGCGGATCAACACCGGAGGCTTCGTGCCATAGATCATCACTGCAGGCTTCGTGCCATGGATCATCACTGCAGGCTTCGTGCCATGGATCATCACTGCAGGCTCCGGGCCATGGATCATCACTGCAGGCTCCGGGCCATGGATCATCACTGGAGGCTTCGTGCCATGGATCATCACTGCAGGCTCCGGGCCATGGATCATCACTGGAGGCTCCGGGCCATGGATCATCAATGGAAGGTTCGGGCCATGGATCATCGCTGCATGCTTTGTGCCATGGAGAATCACTGCAGGCTCCGGGACATGGATCATCACTGGAGGCTTCGTGCCATGGATCATTACTGGAGGCTTCGAGCCATGGATCATCACTGAAGGCTTCGTACGTGGAGCCGGAACAGGTCTCACCGGACTGAGGAGATGTACTGGAAGCCTGGTACGTGGAGCTGCCACAACGCGTCCTGGCTGGATACCCACTTTAGCTCGGTGAGTGTGGAGAGCTGGCACAGGACGCACTGGGCTTTGAAGGCGCACTGGAGGCATAGTGCGTAGAGCCGGCGCAGGATATACTGGGCCATGGAGGCGCACTGGAGGTCTGGAGCGTAGAGCTGGCACAACGCGTAGCACGGCAAGTGCGGGGAGCTGGAACAGGCCGCACTGGGTTGTGCTGGCGAACTGGGAATACCGTGCGTAGAGCTGGCGCAGGATATCCTGGGCCGAAGAGACGCACCGGAGACCAGAAGCGCTGAGCCGGCACAATCCATCCTGGCTGAATGCCCGCTCTGGCACGGCAACTGCGGGGAGCTGGAACAGAGCGCACCGAGCTGTGAATGCGCACTGGAGACACCGTGCGCATCACCGCATAACATGGTGCCTGACCGGTCACACGCTCCCCACGGTAAGCACGGGGAGTTGGCTCAGGTCTTAACCCTGACTCCGCCAATCTCCCCGTGTGCCCCCCCTAAAAAAACTTTTTGGAGCTGTCTCTCGGGCTTCCGTCATTGTCTTAACTCCTTGTATCGTCGCAGTTCCTCACTCGCTACCTCCGCCTGCTTCCGTGGCAGGGTCTTGTCCCCTGCCATTACCTTCTCCCAGGTCCAGGATGTCCTCCACTCCCTTTTCTCCCGGGCCCAGGGTCCCTGCGCCTCCTGGCCACGCTGCTTGGTCCTTTGGTGGTGGGATCTTCTGTAACGGCTCTCGTTGGTATAAGGAAGAGTGGACCAAAGTGCAGCGTGGAAAGTGTTGATGATACTTTATTCAAAAACACTCAAACAAAAATAACAAACGTGAAAACGAAAGCGAACAGTTCTGTCAGGTACAGACTCTAAACAGAAAACAAGATCCCACAAAACCCAAAAGGAAAATGACAACTTATATGTGATCCCCAATCAGAGACATCGATAGACAGCTGCCTCTGATTGGGAACCACACACACGGCCAAAAACAAAGAAATAGAAAACATAGACTTTCCCACCCGAATCACACCCTGACCTAACCAAACATAGAGAATAAAATGGATCTCTAAGGTCAGGGCGTGACAATTGGCTTATAACACACCCTCATGCCTTAGTGCTGAAGTGTACAATGGTGTACTATTGAGATGCAGTTGAATACATGGATAAAAATAATACTGATCTAGGTATCCCATGGATTTGCTAGTATTGTTGTTGATCCAGTAACCTGTGGGTGCACTGGGACTTGAGTCCCTTCTTTAGATGGCACCAAGTTTATTATTGTTTTGTGTTTTTATATTCATTTTTATTTATATTATTTTTTTATTTATTAGAAATTCTGTTTAGTTTTCAGTCCTGATTTGCTAGTTTTCATTTAGTTTTAGTTATAAAATATTTCTAGGACGAGACTCCATTCTTCCACAAGAAATTCCATAATTTGATGTTTTGTTGACGCTGGTTGTCAATTGGATACGTTGTAGTAATGTTGTTGGGTGATAGACAGAATACTCTGTCTGTTCCTTCCTAACCCTCGTTTGCATCTGCTGTTGCTAACTCAATGGCTAGGAGGTATGACTTCTGTAGTGAATAAGAGTTCAAAGTTCATACCATTCGCAACCAAAGCTGATGCTGGCTTCGTTCTGTAGTTATTATCTGAACCATTCTGACATCGGACCATCATCCTCACGTCGGAACAGGAGGTTATATTGTCGTCAAGGGTTTATATAGGAAGGGAGAGGAGGGCGTGTTTGAAAAGTTTTATAGCCCATGTCCCTTCACAGGGCGGGCCACTGATTGAGCAGCCCTATCTTATGAAAACCCAAATCTAACATTTTAGAAGCTAAAATCACATTTCATCCCATCACGAATAATTTCATATTCATACATTTAAATTGAACAACAATTCCACGGGAATCCGATAACTCTGATTTGTTGATGAGAATATCTCAGATGACAACCGAACTGACATCATATTCATTAAGTACCACCGCATATGTTAAATTGTTCGGATTACCAGAATATTGTTAATTTCCCCCCACCTTCTGTTGTTCCCAGAATCTCTATGTTAACCAAGGGTTTGCAAATGTAACATCAGTAGAGTAGAGAGAGGAAAAAGGGGGAAAGAGGTATTTATGACTGTCATAAACCTACCCCCCAGGCCAACGTCATGACACTCAAGTGTTTCCTTTATTTTGGTAGTTACCTGTAACTTTATGAAATAAGCCCCAATCGCCAGAGTAGCTTTCTTTATGTGTAGAGCAGAGACTGTGTATAACATAGAGATTTCCAGCACATGTGCAGAGGCTTCAGGACCTTTAGATGTTGGAAAGAAAAGCTGGATCCGCAGCCACTACATTTTAACTTTTGTAGTACATTTAAGAAGAATCCAGCTAGCTCCCTAGCCATTTTTCCCTGTTAGCTAGTGCTAGTGATGCACAAGCTAAGCCTATTTGAAACATCGGCATCTTTTTTATTTTTTAAAATTTTATTTCACCTTTATTTAACCAGGTAGGCAAGTTGAGAACAAGTTCTCATTTACAATTGCGACCTGGCCAAGATAAAGCAAAGCAGTTCGACACATACAACGACACAGAGTTACACATGGAGTAAAACAAACATACAGTCAATAATACAGTATAAACCAGTCTATATACGATGTAAGCAAATGAGGTGAGATAAGGGAGGTAAAGGCAAAAAAGGCCAAGGTGGCAAAGTAAATACAATATAGCAAGTAAAACACTGGAATGGTAGATTTGCAGTGGAAGAATGTGCAAAGTAGAAATACAAATAATGGAGTGCAAAGGAGAAAAATAAATAAATAAATAAAATAAATACAGTAGGGAAAGAGCTAAATTATAGGTGGGCTATGTACAGGTGCAGTAATCTGTGAGCTGCTCTGACAGTTGGTGCTTAAAGCTAGTGAGGGAGATAAGTGTTTCCAGTTTCAGAGATTTTTGTAGTTCGTTCCAGTCATTGGCAGCAGAGAACTGGAAGGAGAGGCGGCCAAAGAAAGAATTGATTTTGGGGGTGACCAGAGAGATATACCTGCTGGAGTGTGTGCTACAGGTGGGTGATGCTATGGTGAGCAGCGAGCTGAGATAAGGGGGGACTTTGGACAGTGATGTTGGACAGGCGGGCAGGTGCAGGCAGCGATCGGTTGAAGAGCATGCATTTAGTTTTACTTTTATTTAAGAGCAATTGGAGGCCACGGAATGAGAGTTGTATGGCATTGAAGTTTGCCTGGAGGGTTGTTAACACAGTGTCCATATCTATGAGGGTGCCCGTGTTTACGGCTTTGGGGAGGTACCTGGTAGGTTCATTGATAATTTGTGTGAGATTGAGGGCATCAAGCTTAGATTGTAGGATGGCTGGGGTGTTAAGCATGTTCCAGTTTAGGTCGCCTAGCAGCACGAGCTCTGAAGATAGATGGGGGGTAATCAGTTCACATATGGTGTCCAGAGCACAGCTGGGGGCAGAGGGTGATCTATAGCAGGCGGCAACAGTGAGAGATTTGTTTTTAGAGAGGTGGATTTTTAAAAGTAGAATTTCAAATTGTTTTGGTACAGACCTGGATAGTAGCACAGAACTCAGCAGGCTATCTTTGCAGTAGATTGCAAAACCGCCCCCTTTGGCAGTTCTATCTTGTCTGAAAATGTTGTAGTTAGGGATGATCCGGGTTGGCAGCGTGTGCTAAAGCAGTGAATAAAACAAACTTAGGGAGAAGGCTTCTAGTGTTAACATGCATGAAACCAAGGCTATTACGGTTACAGAAGTCATCAAAAGAGAGCGCCTGGGGAATAGGAGTGGAGCTAGGCACTGCAGGGCCTGGATTCACCTCTACATCACCAGGGGAAAAGAGTAGGAGTAGGATAAGGGTACGGCTAAAAGTAATGAGAATTGGTCGTCTAGAACGTCTGGAACAGAGAGTAAAAGGAGGTTTCTGGGGGCGATGAAATAGCTTCAAGGTATAATGTACAGACAAAGGTATGGTAGGATGTGAACACAGTGGAGGTAAACCTAGGTATTGAGTGATGATGAGAGAGATATTGTCTCTAGAAACATAATTGAAAACAGGATATGCCATTGCATGTGTGGGTGGTGGAACTAATAGGTTGGATAAGGTATAGTGAGCAGGACTCTACAGTGAAATAAGCCAATAAACACTAACCAGAACAGCAATGGACAAGGCATATTGACATTAAGGAGAGGCATGCTTAGTCGAGTGATCAAAAGGGTCCAGTGAGTAGTGAGGTTGGTTGGGGTCACGGCGATTCAGACAGCTAGCCAGGCCATCGGTAGCAAGCTAGCATAGGATGGAGGTCTGTTTTTAGCCACCTCGTGCGTTTCCATCGGTAGGATTAGTGGGGTTCCGTGTGGTAGAGGGGATCAATCCAATTTGCAAAAAAATATATATAAAAAAATATATAGTTATAGAGTCCCAAGAAAGAAGAAAAAAATTGTCCGATAGATCTATTCAGATTGCAGTCGATAAGACAGCTAACAATTAGCGGGCCGCAGATGGGCGTTCAGGTAACGTCGCGACGGAGGAGCCAGCTGGATAACTCCCTCGGGCAGATAACGTCGGTAGTCCAGTTGTGAAGGCCCGGTAAGGCTCCGCGTTGGCAGTAAAATGGTTCCGGATAGGTGAATGTAGCCCAGGAGTGGCTGATGGAACTCTTCAGCTGGCTAGCTCCGGAATAATTGATGTTTGCTCCAGGATCGACGTAAACTGATACTCACACGGATAGCAGCTAGCTAGCTGCGAGATCCAGGTATAAATGTCCAGAGCTTGCGGTTGAAATCCGGGGACATGGAGAGAAAAATAGGTCTGGTATATTCCGGTCCGAGCCGCGCCGTACAAAACTGCCGATACATTTTCGAGCTAAAGGATAGCTGATGACCACAAACCGTGGTTAGCTGAATACTAACGATTAGCCAGTAAAGAAGCTAACTAGCTTCTGGCAAGCTTCTGACTAGCTTCTGATTAGCTTCTGGTTAGCTTCAGGCTAGCTTCTGGCTAGCTTCTGGTTAGCTTCTGGCTAGCTTCTGGTTAGCTTCTATGGAGGATTACAGATTTGAGGTAAATAATACTTTCTTTTTTTAATATAAATTGGTGAGGTGGGTTGCAGGAGAGTGTTTTGAAGTTGAGTTTATGGAAAAGAAAATATATATATAAAAAGTTATGCGAAGAAAGTTGTAAATATATATATATATATATATATATATATATACGGGACGTGACATGACGAGGACAAAGGACGTCTGACTGCCATGCCAACTTGGTGGAGAGAACATACATTGTTTTCAGCATTATTCACCTGGCCTCATTTACCCTCCAGATTCAGTAACTTGAAAATTGTAACCCGCGTTAGATATTTGCCCCCTCAACTAAAACAACATAATTCTTGATGTTTTTTATTCCTTTTTTTGGGGGGGGGGGTCCTGTGTGGCACAATGGTTTGATCCTGGCCGTGACCGAAAGCCCCATAGGACGGTGCACAATTGGCCCAGTGCCATCCGGATTAGGGAAGGGTTTGGCCGGTGGGGCTTTCCTTGGCTCATCGTGCTCTAGCGACTCCTTGTAACAGGGCCGGGCGCCTGCAAGCTGACTCTGGTCGTCGGTCGAACAGTGTTTCCTCCGACACATTGATGCGGCTGACATCCAGGTCAAGCAGGTGGTGTGATAAGAAGTGCGCGGCTAGGCGGGTCATGTTTCGGAGGACGCATGGAGGAGTTGCAGAGATGAGCCAAGAGACCTAATTCAGGGAGAAAACGGGGTAAAAACAACTGCACTTGTGGCCATACCACCATGAACACGCCTGTTCAGGGTCGGGCCTGGTTAGTACTGGGACGGGAAACAGCCTGGGAATACCAGGTGCCGTAAGCCCCCCCAAAATGTGCTTTTTTTCAAGTATTGGAGTCAATACTCAAGTTAATACTCAAATAGTCAAGTTTCAGTTTACAAAATATTTTGGGATGATTTTGGGATGATTAGTTTCAGTTTTAGTTTACTATAGTAACCTTGGATGTCACTATCTCTCCTATAGTATGAGTATAACTGTAACTGGGGATCATCTCTGTACTGCTGATTTATGAGGTCAGCGAGAGAGAGAAGAAGAGGGCAGTGAAATATATCTTTGGCAGTAAATGATGAATGAGGAGGACCCTGCTGTCGTTTTTCTGTGATTTAGGCATACTGGCTTAGCCTAACAGAACGTATGGGTGAGTGAGCGTGTATGTTTGTGTGTGTATATGCACTTGTGTGTGTGTGTGTGTGCGACTGTGCATGGGTACTGTATCTCTAACGGCATTGATTATGCAATTAGACTTTATCAAATCAAATCCAATTTTATCGGTTGCATGCACATATTTATTCCTCTCCACGAATGAGGCAAAGTGATCACTTTAGCCAACATATTACAATTTTGGAGGCCTGTTTCTGGACTGTTTTCAAGACATTCTGGTACAAAAGTAAGCGGGAGAGTAAACAAACAGAGCACAGTGCTGAGGAACTGGGGCAGTGAGTAACAACATTTTCAAAGACCAACAGAGCCAATCACAATCAAGCCTGTCCATAACTGAGCCTCCCTCCCACTAGTCGATTGAAGGGATTAGCATTTCCCAAAAATCGACCAAGTTTCAATTCCGGGAATAATTCGTATTCATCCCGAGAGTCCCGGGAAATACGTAAAAATCAGAAGTGCCCATTTAAAGCATTTAAAACCAAGAAATGGTCACTGTGCCAGGGTTCTCTCCAAATAAATCATATGGGCAAAAACATTTTCATCTAAAATGATTAAATATTAAAGCTTTAAACCTCTCACTAAAAGCTTCATTCATACATAAATTATACTTAAACCCAAAAAGGTTCTCCAGTAGATTATTAACAAAGGCTCATCCTTTGTTCAAAAATGTCCTTTTTGCCTTTATACATATTACAACTTCTCATTTCCTACTAATTGAAAATTACATTTTGTTTAAAGTATCGCCCTGTCTTAAACAAGCCATACAAAGCTGGTAACAATTTCAGTTTAATCCTCCAGAAGAAATAGACAAAATATTACAACAAATGTTATGATTAAATTCAAATATACTGATTAATAAAAAATCATTATTTATGGAAAAAATGTTTTAAAATGGTATTATATTTGTTAATGTTATGAATAGAAACGGAGGAGTATGCAGTTATCAAAAATATATGGGAAGATACAAATTGGCTGAAAGGAACTGGCATGAATAGAAAAATATACAAAAATGTTGACAGTTGCGCCATACAGGGTGCAACATAAATAGGAGGAACTTTTGTACCAATTCCATGGCATATGGTTTATGAACTGGTACAACAAACTACACTTGATTCAACACTTAAAGAGTTTTTCAATTTAAATTATTATATACAATTATTGCCACCAATAGAATGCTATATATATGGGGCATACAACAATCTCAGCTCTGTAGATTTTGTTGCAGAGACAGAATCAATAGTTCATTTATTCTGGTATTGATCCTATGTAGCTTGTTTCTGGTCACAGGTTCAAGAATGGTTAAAAAAAATCACAACATGCAATTAAAATGAACCTTACAAATAGCAACGTTGGGCGATTTGGAGAGCCATAGTCAGCCAATTAATAATATAATAATACTCATAGGAAAGGTTTTCACCTTAAGCTCACAACCTGTGGATAAAATATGATTAGAAAGGTTCAAACATTTTGTAAAACATCACAGCACAATTGAAAAATATTTGGCACATGAAAACCAAACGAGGGTGGTCTATGGTGATAGGTGGGATGGGCTGAGAGTGGCTGAGGGTTGGGATTAAAAAGCTTATGTTTGGTAATGTATTATTGTTATGTGATTGCTTTATATAAAAGTACCATGTATGTAAAACATTTATGTAAAATGTATATGTAACATGTATGTATAAGTAGCATAAAAGCTGTAAAAAAATAAATAAAAAAAAGGTATTTGTACTCCGAGGAAGGGGGGTGTTGGAGGGGTTAATAAAAAATAAAAAATAATAATTATATAAATAAATAATAAACGGGGTGCTGCACCACCTTGTCATCTTGGCTGCGCCACTATGTAAAGATTTCAAAGAAAATGAAACTGATATTAAGTAATGATAGAGTAACTATCATTGATCACAATGACATTGTTGTGAATTGGAAAACAGGCTGTTAATAAATTCAGAGCGTTATCATTGTCGTCTCTTGTAGTGGAAATTCCCTGTATTTACCAAATCATGAGAGCAAACCACACACAAGTCAGAGTTATCATAAAGTCCATCTTTATTTATATGAGCTCCATCACAACCCTGTGACTCTCAGATCAATTCAGTGTCTATCAATTAATTATCTGAGAGTCCTTACACATTGCAACTGAGATCCTTTATAGCAAAGACACACATAGCCAGACAGCATTGGCTATAAATTATCGTTCAGCTTTGTCTCCTAAACTATGTTCTTATCTCGCTCTCAGGACCATAACACAAAACCTATCAACAGGCATATATCAAATACACCCCTCCTTGACAAGATCACAGAGACACAGTGACTGGCACACAGACATTGTGGAGCCAAGACATAATTGGTTTAAAATATATGTTTACATATGAAGACAATCTTGACCTCTCCCCTCTCTGCGGCCCAAGTAACTGAACCCTGACAGAGAACAGATAACTGCAACCGGCCAACAGTATTATCCAAAAATAGACATTCTGATGAGAAGTAACTCACAAGCATATAATGAAAATAAATTATCTATGTTACCCAACTAATTCTGATTATTCCCCCACACTCTTTGGCATTATTAAAGTGAAGACTGTTATTTTATCAAATCAATTATCTGTAATTATCATTACATGATTAAACTAATCATGTAAATGTAATTAACTAGGAAGTCGGGGCACCAAGGAAAATCTTCAGATGACAAAGTTATAATTTTCGTAATATAACTCTTCAGATATTTTAATTTCTGATCAATAAGTCTTCTAATTAATGAATTATTCTTCACCTCACGTTAGTCTCATTCCAACCTTCGCAAATTGTTGGTTATCTGCACGAATCCCGCCTTTACTATGAATCATACATTCATCAATTGTCTTAATCATTTATTTACTAACCAACTAAATAATCACAGAAATGCATTAACACACAAACAGTAGATATGGTTACAAGGAAATTATAGGGGAGGTTCCCTAGTGGGCTAAGCTGATATGAGGGCTTGGCAGACAAAGGGAAGTGGGTGTGGACTGAGAAGGGCGGGAAAGACAAAATGAGTCACTACACAGTTGATAATTATATTAATTGAAATGCTAATCCTTTGCACACGAACGCTCACTCATTCAGGAATAATTGCAATCAATATATATTTACGCCCAGTGTGTCGTCGTGATCCCTGTTGGAATCGTTAGTCCTTCTGTTGGAAAGTTCATCCGAGTGTCTCTCTCTCTCTCTGCTTCCCTGAAGTCTTTCGTGGTTAGAATGGATATTTCATAGTACCATTCAGAATTGTTCTTAGAGAATAGATGTTTCAGCAGTTGTCGGTCTTCGCATCCCAGGTTGACAAAATTTCTAGCAGCAGACTATAGCAGATCGATTAGTATCTAAGATTTGCTCTTATTCTGTCGGGATCGATAGTCTCAGAGTTTTAGCATTTCCCGCCGTGTAGCCAATGCTCCACGTGGTATGGTTAGGAATTCAACAACCATTGCAAACCTTAGCCTATACAGAGGTTGTTGTGGTCTGAACTCAACCTGTGCCCCTTCGGTGTCCATCGAGGTACAGTGCCTTGTGAAAGTATTCGGCCCCCTTGAACTTTGCCACCTTTTGCCACATTTCAGGCTTCAAACATAAAGATATAAAACTGTATTTTTTTGTGAAGAATCAACAACAAGTGGGACACAATCAGGAAGTGGAACGACATTTATTGGATATTTCAAACTTTTTTAACAAATCAAAAACTGAAAAATTGGTCGTGCAAAATTATTCAGCCCCCTTAAGTTAATACTTTGTAGCGCCACCTTTTGCTGCGATTACAGCTGTAAGTCGCTTGGGTATGTCTCTATCAGTTTTGCACATCGAGAGACTGACATTTTTTCCCATTCCTCCTTGCAAAACAGCTCGAGCTCAGTGAGGTTGGATGGAGAGCATTTGTGAACAGCAGTTTTCAGTTCTTTGCACAGATTCTCGATTGGATTCAGGTCTTTGACTTGGCCATTCTAACACCTGGATATGTTTATTTTTGAACCATTCCATTGTAGATTTTGCTTTATGTTTTGGATCATTGTCTTGTTGGAAGACAAATCTCCGTCCCAGTCTCAGGTCTTTTGCAGACTCCATCAGGTTTTTTTCGAGAATGGTCCTGTATTTGGCTCCATCCATCTTCCCATCAATCCCATCAATTTTAACCATCTTCCCTGTCCCTGCTGAAGAAAAGCAGGCCCAAACCAGGATGCTGCCACCACCATGTTTGACAGTGGGGATGGTGTGTTCAGGGTGTGTTGCTTTTACGCCAAACATAACGTTTTGCATTGTTGCCAAAAAGTTCAATTTTGGTTTCATCTGACCAGAGCACCTTCTTCCACATGTTTGGTGTGTCTCCCAGGTGGCTTGTGGCAAACTTTAAACAACACTTTTTATGGATATCTTTAAGAAATGGCTTTCTTCTTGCCACTCTTCCATAAAGGCCAGATTTGTGCAATATACGACTGATTGTTGTCCTATGGACAGAGTCTCCCACCTCAGCTGTAGATCTCTGCAGTTCATCCAGAGTGATCATGGGCCTCTTGGCTGCATCTCTGATCAGTCTTCTCCTTGTATGAGCTGAAAGTTTAGAGGGACGGCCAGGTCTTGGTAGATTTGCAGTGGTCTGATACTCCTTCCATTTCAATATTATCGCTTGCACAGTGCTCCTTGGGATGTTTAAAGCTTGGGAAATCTTTTTGTATCCAAATCAGGCTTTAACCTTCTTCACAACAGTATCTCGGACCTGCCTGGTATGTTCCTTGTTCTTCATGATGCTCTCTGCGCTTTTAACGGACCTCTGAGACTATCACAGTGCAGGTGCATTTATACGGAGACTTGATTACACACAGGTGGATTGTATTTATCATCATTAGTCATTTAGGTCAACATTGGATCATTCAGAGATCCTCACTGAACTTCTGGAGAGAGTTTGCTGCACTGAAAGTAAAGGGGCTGAATAATTTTGCACGCCCAATTTTTCAGTTTTTGATTTGTTAAAAAAGTTTGAAATATCCAATAAATGTCGTTCCACTTCATGATTGTTTCCCACTTGTTGTTGATTCTTCACAAAAAAATACAGTTTTATATCTTTATGTTTGAAGCCTGAAATGTGGCAAAAGGTCGCAAAGTTCAAGGGGGCCGAATACTTTCGCAAGGCACTGTACGTGTGGTCTGAAGAGGATTTCCTCAGGAAGGGTTTTTTATTCGTAACAGTAGAAAAGGGCTGTTCCATGACGCCAGATCATGTCTGTGCTCATGGTTGGTAGGCCAATTACTTAGTTAAACTTTAAAGGGAATACAATTATTTCACATTAAAGGTTTAACGTCAATATTACATAATTTCACAAATACTTTCATCTTTACTCATTCATTTTATACAAGAATTAGATGCAAACCCCATAATTGAGAGATATAGTCATGTGTGTTTCCTGTCCTCTCTGAGGTCACCAAATGAAACACACTCGTCATACCCGTCCCTTAAGTGTCCACGGATCATTCCCACAAGTGGACGTTTTGTCAAATCCCTATTTTGGGGATTTAGGAGTTCGCTATGTGAAATCCTTTGTTCTCTCTATGTGTCTCTTTCTGCATGGCCAGGGGGAGTGAGACTCTTCCAGGAATGTATGACCTGAAATAACAGAACCTGTGTGTAGGAGAGAGAAAGGGGGGTTCCACGATCTATACCCAGAAAGGGCACGTCATGACATCATGTTCCTTAATAAATTCAGCACCTTTCAGCAGTAGGCTATCTCGACACAGAGCGCACCCCGAAGTAGACTATAGCGTAATTCAAACAAACTTTGAAATGGCGGTCAAACAAAAATCAAATGACCAAAGCTGAGCTTGCTAGAAAACCTCCTTCAATGAATGACATAACATCTCCTATATTTGGCAAAATCTAGTTATAAAGGTTATAAAGATCAGCTCATGAATATCAAGGTCCTCAGCCACCTGAGCTCGGCATGTTCACCCCGCTACCATCTAGAAGGTGGAGACAGTACAGGTGCATATAAGCTGGGACCGAGAGACTGAAAACAGCTTCTATCTGCAGGCCATCAGACTGTTAAATAGTCACCATTAGCCGGCCTCCGCCCAGTACCCTGCCCTGAACTTAAGTCACTGTTACTAGCCGGCTACCACCCGGTACTCAGCCCTGCACCTTAGAGACTGCTGCCCTATGTCACATGCTGATCTGTTTCACCTGTCTTTGTGATTGTCTCCACCCCTGTGTATTTATACCTGTGTTCTCTGTTTGTCTGTTGCCAGTTCGTCTTGTTTGTCAAGTCAACCAGCGTTTTTGTATCTCAGCTCCAGCTTTCCCAGTCTCTCTTTTTCTCGCGCTCCTGGTTTTGACCCTTGCCTGTCCTGACTCTGAGCCCAACTGCCTGACCACTCTGCCTGCCCCTGACCCTGCCTGCCGTCCGGTACCGTTGCCTCACCTCTGGTTTACTGACCCCTGCCTGCCTTGACCTGTCTATTGCCTGCCCCTGTTGGATTATTAAACCATTGTTAATTCGACGTTGTCTGCATCTGGGTCTTACCTTCATACCTGATAACCTATGTACAGTGGGGCAAAAAAGTAGTTAGTCAGCCACCAATTGTGCAAGTTCTCCCACTTAAAAAGATGAGAAGCCTGTAATTTTCATCATAGGTACACTTCAACTATGACAGATAAAATGAAAAAAAAATCCAGAAAATCACATTGTAGGATTTTTAATGAATTTATTTGCAAATTATGGTGGAAAATAAGTATTTGGTCAAAATAACAAAAGTTTATCTCAATACTTTGTTATATACCCTTTGTTGGCAATGACGTTTTCTGTAAGTCTTCACAAGGTTTTCACACACTGTTGCTGGTATTTTGGCCCATTCCTCCATGCAGATCTCCTCTAGAGCAGTGATGTTTTGGGGCTGTTACTGGGCAACACGGACTTTCCTCCAAAGATTTTCTATGGGGTTGAGATCTGGAGACTGGCTAGGCCACTCCAGGACCTTGAAATGCTTCTTACGAAGCCACTCCTTCGTTGCCCGGTCGGAGTTTTTGGGATCATTGTCATGCTGAAAGACCCAGCCACGTTTCATCTTCAATGCCCTTGCTGATGGAAGGAGGTTTTCACTCAAAATCTCACGATACATGGCCCCATTCACTCTTTCCTTTACACGGATCAGTCGTCCTGGTACCTTTGCAGAAAAACAGCCCCAAAAAATGATGTATCCACCCACATGCTTCACAGTAGGTATGGTGTTCTTTGGATGCAACTCAGCATTCTTTGTCCTCCAAACACAACGAGTTGAGTTTTTACCAAAAAGTTATATTTTGGTTTCATCTGACCATATGACATTCTCCCAATCTTCTAGCAAACTTCAGACGGGCCTGGACATGTACTGGCTTAAGCAGGGGGACACATCTGGCACTGCAGGATTTGAGTCCCTGGCGGCGTAGTGTGTTACTGATGGTAGGCTTTGTTACTCTGGTCCCAGCTCTCTGCAGGTCATTCACTAGGTCCCCCTGCGTGGTTCTGGGATTTTTGCTCACCGTTCTTGTGATCATTTTGACCCTACGGGGTGAGATCTTGCGTGGAGCCCCAGATCGAGGGAGATTATCAGTGGTCTTGTATGTCTTCCATTTCCTAATAATTGCTCCCACAGTTGATTTCTTCAAACCAAGCTTACCTATTGCAGATTCAGTCTTCCCAGCCTGGTGCAGGTCTACAATTTTGTTTCTGGTGTCCTTTGACAGCTCTTTGGTCTTGGCCATAGTGGAGTTTGGAGTGTGACTGTTTGAGGTTGTGGACAGGTGTCTTTTATACTGATAACAAGTTCAAACAGGAGCCATTAATACAGGTAACGAGTGGAGGACAGAGGAGCCTCTTAAGAAGAAGTTACAGGTCTGTGAGAGCCAGAAATCATGCTTGTTTGTAGGTGACCAAATACTTATTTCCACCATAATTTGCAAATAAATTCATTAAAAATCCTACAATGTGATTTTCTGGATTTTCTTTTCTCATTTTGTCTGTCATAGTTGAAGTGTACCTATGATGAAAATTACAGGCCTCTCCCATCTTTTTAAGAGGGAGAACTTGCACAATTGGTGGCTGACTAAATACTTTTTTGCCCCACTGTACATAGTCATTGAACACTGGTCACTTTAATAAAGTTTACATACTGTTTTAGCCACTTCATATGTACAGTATATATATAGTTATATTCCTGACAATGCTCATTCTAATATTTCTATATTTCTTAATGATAATTTTTGGCCGATTTGCGTGTATTGTTTTTTATTCTTAGGTATTTCTGCACTGTTAGAGCTACACCCACAATGACATCTGCAAAAGATGTGTACGCGACCAATACCATTTGATTTGATTTGACAAAAATGCCTATGTAGTGAATTGTGCGTAGACCTATGAAATATGTGACTGTCTGAAGAGTCACAATGACAGCTCAAAGAGGCTCACATTATTTTATAGGCTTTATTGTAGGGGTTTCCTGTAGGGTTTATTAATTATTAATTGATTCCGTTTGCGTGTGCAGCCCGGCAGTGTCGATTATGCGTGTGGTTTGAATTTATGTTGATGTTATGTGAAGTAAATACGCTAGGCTAAAGGCTTTCATGCAACAACTTGTTTAGATAATGTGCTATAAAAAAAATTATACTCTGCTTCTGCGCATGTTGTGTATTTTGTGGAATTGCATTAGTGCTACAATGGGATTTTTTTTGGTAATTTCCCAGGTCTTGTCATGACATTTTTTAGGGAAATGTGAAGAGCGTTCGGGATCCCGGTTATCCATGTTTATCCCGAGTGGATTTTTGTTAGCACAAAGTGCTACATGTCTACAGGCTAAATACTAACGACAAGGTTGTGTGATCAGTTCAATCTTGACATGAGCCAGTATAACGCAACACTGGCCTCTCATTAGTGTCATCCGTTGTGTCAAGGAATCAATTAATCAATCAGAAAATGAGCTTCTCTATTCACATGAGCCTTGTTAAGCATTTTAATGAGTGACTGGATGAATTAGAGCCCAGCAGAGAGAGAGAAGCCTTTCAGCGGTCAAATCTGATGGTAGCCTTGGGAGGAACAGACTGAGTCTTGAGGGGGGTAGGAAAAGCCAATTGGCACTCTGGTAGTCTGGCAAGTCTTAAATTAGGCTGCTTATCTAATGTTCAACCATAATGACATCAGATGAAACATTAAGGTCATTATAATGACATCAGGTGAAACACTTAGGTCATTATAATGACATCAGGTGAAACATTTAGGTCATTATGGTGAGGTTACAAAATGTCAAAAAGTAGGAGTCTTTGTTCAATCATTCATCTCACTAAATTAAATTACAGCGCCCAAACTGTCAAGCTTTTTAATTAATTAATGAGCCGGGGAAGAAGTTGTTCTGTTCAGACTGGAACAACAAATACAGTTGAAGTCGGACGTTTACATACACCTTAGCCAAATACATTTAAACTCAGTTTTTCACAATTCCTGACATTTAATCCTAGTAAAAATTCCCTGTTTTAGGTCAGTATCACCACTTAATTTTAAGAATGTGAAATGTCAGAATAATAGTAGAGAGAATTATATATTTCAGCTTTTATTTCTTTCATCACATTCCCAGTGGGTCAGAAGTTTACATACACTCAATAAGTATTTGGTAGTATTGCCTTTAAATTGTTTAACTTGGGCCAAAAGTTTCAGGTAGCCTTCCACAAGCCTCCCACAATAAGCTGGGTGAGTTTTGGCCCATTCCTCCTGCTCCTTGCTCGCACACGCTTTTTCAGTTCTGCCCAGAAATGTTCTACAGGATTGAGGTCAGGACTATGTTATGGCCACTCCAATACCTTGACTTTGTTGTCCTTTGTTTGCCAAAACTTGGGGTCATTGTCCATTTGGAAGACCACTTTGCGACCAAGCTTTAACTTCCCGACTGATGTCTTAAGATGTTGCTTCAATACATCCACATAATTTTACTTATTCATGATGCCATCTATTTTGTGAAGTGCACCAGTCCCTCCTGCAGCAAAGCACCCCCACAACATGATGCTGCCACCCCCGTGCTTCACGGTTGGGATGGTGTTCTTCGTCTTGCAAGCCTCCCCCTTTTTCCTCCAAACATAACGATCGTCATTATGGCCAAACAGTTCTATTTTTGTTTCAACAGACCAGAGGACATTTCTCCAAAAAGTATGATCTTTGTCTCCATGTGCAGTAGTCTGGCTTTTTTGTGGCGGTTTTGGAGCTGTGGCTTCGTCTTTGCTGAGTGGCCTTTCAGGTTATGTCGATATAGGACTCATTTTACTCTGGATATAGATACTTTTGTACCTGTTTTCTCCAGCATCTTCACAAGGTCCTTTTGCTGTTGTCCTGGGATTGATTTGCACTTTTAACACCAAAGTACGTTCAATTCTAGGAGACAAAATGCAACTCCTTCCTGAGTGGTATAACGGCTGTGTGGTCCCATGGTGTTTATACTTGCGTACTATTGTTTGTACAGATGGACGTGGTACTTTCAGACATTTGGAAATTGCTCACAAGGATGAACCAGACTTGTGGTGGTCTAAAAAGAAAATTCTGAGGTCTTGGCTGATTTATTTTTTCTTTCTTCTTTTTCCTGTGATGTCAAGCAAAGAGGTACTGAGTTTGAAGGTATGCCTTGAAATACATCCACATGTACACCTCCAATTGACTCAAATTATGTCAAATAGCCTATCAGAACATTCTAAAGCCATGACATCATTTTCTGGAATTTTCCAAGCTGTTTAAAGGCACAGTCAACTTAGTGTAAAAAAAAACAAAAAAACAACAACAGAGAACAACAACAGACAGTAATTACAGAACACACCTGACTCTAGTTTCAGATGAGCAGTTAGTTAATGGAATCATGTGTGTTGGAACTGGCCTGTATCAAAAGTCTGCAACCCTTGAATTACCCACACCTGGGCTCAGCAATAAGTTTGGTTTGGCATTGGAGTGTCCACTCAACATTAGGATACAGCATCATTTGATTGTTATTTAATAGCCTCTGTGACATTCCTAACCACCTCTCTCCCTCTCCCCTTGCACTCCCTCCTCCAACATCATCCTTCCAATTTCATGGCATGTGAGCATTTGCCAAAGACAGTAATTCCACCTGTGGGTAGGTCTACTGTGTTAGATGTGGAGGAACACGGAGAAAAAAACACTGGCTGTGTGGGTGCATCAATTAACACACAGGAGAGCCTTGTTATCACTGAATTACACGGGTGGGCCAATATATCTACTCACTGCAATTAGACACCAATCAGGATATTATGGGGAAAGGTTATCTGTTCGTTCTCTGATATGAAGGAGTCGGAATCAGACTGCACTGTGTGTGTGCACATGTGTGTGCCTGACGTGTGTGTACAGTGCCTTGCGAAAGTATTCGGCCCCCTTGAACTTTGCAACTTTTTGCCACATTTCAGGCTTCAAACATAAAGATATAAAACTGTATTTTTTTGTGAAGAATCAACAACAAGTGGAACACAATCATGAAGTGGAACGACATTTATTCGATATTTCAAACTTTTTTAACAAATCAAAAACTGAAAAATTGGGCGTGCAAAATTATTCAGCCCCTTTACTTTCAGTGCAGCAAACTCTCTCCAGAAGTTCAGTGAGGATCTCTGAATGATCAAATGTTGACCTAAATGACTAATGATGATAAATACAATCCACCTGTGTGTAATCAAGTCTCCGTATAAATGCACCTGCACTGTGATAGTCTCAGAGGACCGTCAAAAGCGCAGATAGCATCATGAAGAACAAGGAACACACCAGGCAGGTCCGAGATACTGTTGTGAAGAAGTTTAAAGCCGGATTTGGATACAAAAAGATTTAACAAGCTTTAAACTTCCCAAGGAGCACTGTGCAAGCGATAATATTGAAATGGAAGGAGTATCAGACCACTGCAAATCTACCAAGACCTGGCCGTCCCTCTAAACTTTCAGCTCATACAAGGAGAAGACTGATCAGAGATGCAGCCAAGAGGCCCATGATCACTCTGGATGAACTGCAGAGATCTACAGCTGAGGTGGGAGACTCTGTCCATAGGACAACAATCAGTCGTATATTGCACAAATCTGGCTTTTATGGAAGAGTGGCAAGAAGAAAGCCATTTGTTAAAGATATCCATAAAAAGTGTTGTTTAAAGTTTGCCACAAGCCACCTGGGAGACACACCAAACATGTGGAAGAAGGTGCTCTGGTCAGATGAAACCAAAATTGAACTTTTTTGGCAACAATGCAAAACGTTATGTTTGGCGTAAAAGCAACACAGCTGAACACACCATCCCCACCATCCCCACAAACATGGTGGTGGCAGCATCATGGTTTGGGCCTGCTTTTCTTCAGCAGGGACAGGGAAGATGGTTAAAATTGATGGGAAGATGGATGGAGCCAAATACAGGACCATTCTGGAAGAAAACCTGATGGAGTCTGCAAAAGATCTGAGACTGGGACGGAGATTTGTCTTCCAACAAGACAATGATCCAAAACATAAAGCAAAATCTACAATGGAATGGTTCAAAAATAAACATATCCAGGTGTTAGAATGGCCAAGTCAAAGTCCAGACCTGAATCCAATCGAGAATCTGTGGAAAGAACTGAAAACTGCTGTTCACAAATGCTCTCCATCCAACCTCACTGAGCTCGAGTTGTTTTGCAAGGAGGAATGGGAAAAAATGTCAGTCTCTCAATGTGCAAAACTGATAGAGACATATCCCAAGCGACTTACAGCTGTAATCGCAGCAAAAGGTGGCGCTACAAAGTATTAACTTAAGGGGGCTGAATAATGTTGCACGCCCAATTTTTCAGTTTTTGATTTGTTAAAAAAGTTTGAAATATCCAATAAATGTCGTTCCACTTCATGATTGTGTCCCACTTGTTGTTGATTCTTCACAAAAAAATACAGTTTTATATCTTTATGTTTGAAGCCTGAAATGTGGCAAAAGGTCGCAAAGTTCAAGGGGGCCGAATACTTTCGCAAGGCACTGTATGTATGTGTGTGTGTGACTTGCATGTGTGTGTGCTTCTACTGCACTGTGTGACTCTGTATTCAAGTACTGCATATCAGCATCTCTATAGTGTTCACATAGGCCTGGAGACAGAGAGTGGTTGTGATTTTGAACATGTCTGTGTGAATAGGAGGGGAGGGGTGTCTTATTATTTTCAGAATGCTGTGTCTGGCTGGGTAACACTTCTCTAAACCTGTCTCTCCAACAGTCAGACATTGGAATGGGGACAGTGGGCCAGTCTGGCAGTCTGGGCATGTCCAGAAAGGGGAATAGGAGTACATGTTTTATCCATCAGAAGGCCTGAAACTGTCTTCAGTGAAATCAAAGACCATGGAGGAACAAGGCCATCTACAGACTGCAGCTTCCTGACAACAGATAGACAGACAGGCCTGTCAGGGAGGGAAGTTCAGATCCTGTGGCATCACAAAAACGGGAGAAAGGATGAGCCACTTAATCCTCCTCCCACAGAACATTACCTCATCACCACATCCCCTCAATCTGCCATTAATATACTCAACCATCTCTGTCAAGTGTCAACCCAGTGGTTCAGTGCAGTTAATGGGCCCATAAAGAATGTGGTAACTATGCCATAATGCACGGAGAGGAAGGTCATATTTAACCAACTACTGGGAGACTGTCAATCCACTGTGTACACCCTGCAGAGACATTGCATAAATACTTAATGCTGGGTAAGTTGAAAATATTATTTTGGTCATAATGAAAGGTAATGAAAGGTGCATCAATATTCTTATGTTTTCCGTCATCCTTTGACCAGAAATATGAAATATTAATTATTCTCCAAACAGTAATTAACTGTAAGCGAAGGGCAAGTGCATTTTGAAGGGGAGTTGTGAGCTATTTTGAATCTGTAGAAAATAAATTAACTGACTGAGTGAGTTAATAACTATTATGACTATAGAGTTCACAGCCTGGGATAAAAAATGATGTTCTCAGCTCAATCCTTTATCTGATTAATCTGTCACAAAGTTTTCCCCATTTTCCTTCATTCACCATCTATCCATCTAAACAAAATTACAGAGAGCCAGTGTGTGTGTGTACAGCACCAGTCAAAAGTCTGGACACATCTATTCATTCAAGGGTTTTTATTTTATTTTACTATTTTTGACATTGTAGAATAATAGTGAAGACATCAAAACTATGAAATAACACATATATCATGTAGGGGGCAGCATTTTCACTTTTGGATGAATAGCGTGCCCAGAGTGAACTGCCTCCTACTCCTTCACAGATGCTAATATATGCATATTATTATTAGTATTGGATAGAAAACACTGAAGTTTCTAAAACTGTTTGAATGATGTCTGTGAGTATAACAGAACTCATATGGCAGGCGAAAACCTGAGACAAATCCAACCAGGAAGTGGGACATCTGAGGTTTGTAGTTTTTCAAAGCTTGGCCTACCAAATACACATTGAGATATGAATGAGGTTGCACTTCCTAGGGCTTCCACTAGATGTCAACCATCTTTAGAAATGGTTTGAGGATTCTACTATAAAGGAGGGGCTCATGAGACCTCTTTGAGTCAGTGGTCTGGCAGAGAGCCTTGGTCTCATGATGCGCGCTCCCGACAGAGTTACCTCGCGTTCCAGTGCTTTTTCTGAAGACAAAGGAATTCTCCAGTTGGAACATTATTTATGTTTTATTTTAAAAACATGCTAACGATTGATTCCATACATCGTTTGACATGTTTCTAAAGGACTGTAGCGGAACTTTGAGTTTTTGTCTTGATGAAGTGCCTGTGCCTCATGAAGATGGATTACTTGGCTGAACACGCTAACAACAAGTGGTTATTTGGACATAAATTATGGAACTTTATGGAACAAATCAGTAATTTATTGTGGAACTGGGATTCCTGGGAGTGCCTTCTGATGAAGATGATCAAAGGTAAGTGAATATTTATGGTGTTGTTTCTAACTTTGTTGATTCCAAAATGGCGGATATTCCTCTGGCTGTTTCGGATTCTGAGCGCCATTCTCAGATTATGCTTTCTGTAAAGTATTTTTTAAATCTGACACAATTAGGTTAGGTCAGCACCTAGTCACAGAAAAACACAGCCATTTTTCCAGCCTAAGAGAGGAGTCACAAAAAGCAGAAATAGAGATAAAATTAATCACTAACCTTTGATGATCTTCATCAGATGACACTCATAGGACTTCATGTTACACAATACATGTATGTTTCGTTCGATAAAGTTCATATTTATATGCAAAAATCTCAGTTTACATTGGCACGTTATGTTCAGTAGTTCCAAAACATCTGATGATTTTGCAGAGAGCCACATCAATTTATAGAAATACTCATGATAAACATTGATAAAAGATACAACTGTTATGCATGGAATTCTCCTTAATGCAACCGCTGTGTCAGATTTCAAAAATACTTTACGGAAAAAGCACACCATGCAATAATCTGAGTAAAGCGCTCAGACAACAAAACACGCCATACAGATATCCGCCATGTTGTGGAGTCAACAGAAGTCAGAAATAACATTAGAAATATTCACTTACCTTTGATGATCTTCATCAGAATGCACTCCCAGGAATCCCAGTTCCACAATAAATGTTTAATTTGTTCGATAAAGTCCATCATTTATGTCCAAATACCTCCTTTTTGTTTGAGTGTTTAGTACACAATCCAAACTCACAACGCGCGGGCAAGTCCATGCGAAAGTTCAGACGAAAAGTAATATTACAGTTCGTAGAAACATGTCAAACAAAGTATAGAATCAATCTTTAGGATGATTTTATCATAAATCTTCAATAATGTTCCAACCGGAGAATTCCTTTGTCTGTATGCAATGGAACAGAGCTAACTCTCACGTGAGCACGCGTGATCAGCTCATGCCAGTCGGCAGTGCCCTGACTCATTCAGCTCTCATTAACCCCCACTTCACAGTAGAATCCTCAAACAAGGTGCTAAAGACTGTTGACATCTAGTGGAAGCCTTAGGAAGTGCAATATGACCCCATAGACACTGTATATTGGATAGGCAAACCTACAAACCTCAGATTTCCCACCTCCTGGTTGGATTATTTCTCAGGTTTTTGCCTGCCATTTGAGTTCTGTTATACTCACAGACATCATTCAAACAGTTTTAGAAACTTCAGAGTGTTTTCTATCAAAATCCATTAATAATATGCATATATTAGCAACTGGGCCTGAGTAGCAGGCAGTTTACTCTGGGCACTTTATTCATCCAAGCTACTCAAGACTACCCCAGCCATAAGACGTTTTAAGAAGGAAATAAATTCCACAAATTAACTTTTAACAAGGCACACCTGTTAATTGAAATGCATTCCAGGTGACTACCTCATGAAGCTGGTTGAGAGAATGCCAAGAATGTACAAAGCTTTCATCAAGGCAAAGGGTGGTTACTTTGAAGAATTTGTTTAACACTAGTAAAATAGTAAAAATAAAGATAAACCCTTGAATGAGTATGTGTGTCCAAACGTTTGACTGGTATTGTATGTGGATGTACTGAGATGCAGTGCCTTAGACTGATGAGCCACTCGGTGCCGCATACTAAGGTCTCCTGTCCTACAGAGGAGGGGTTACGAGTCAAGGACGAAGTTTAAACTGCACACATCTGTGTTGTGAGTCATGGTGAAAGAACAGGATAGACACGTGTCATCATGACGTCAGGCACAGTCATTAATGCCTTGAGGATCAAGGATTTACACCTGATCCACAGAAAATAGATTTCAAACAAAGTACAGCTTATAAAGGTTTTATAAAGGCTTCATAAGCACTACAGAAATTATTCACAAATCATCTAAAGGTATATGTCACACTCTATAAATGGTATATAAAGGGTGACATAACAATTTCCACTGTAGGTTAAATTGCCAAATGTCTATAAAATGTATGTTTATACATGATTTACAGAGTATGACATACTCTTATAGATGATTTGTGAAGCATTCATTTAGTGCTCATGAAGCCTTTATGTATACTAAGTAAAGCATTTATAGGCTCTACATAATTATAAAGTGGGACCCAAATGATTTATTCGGTAGTAAGGATAATATAAAATAGTAATCCCTAGATTATAAACTATGTTTAGTGACTTGTTTGAGTATGTCTCCATATCTGCGGCTTCACTACCTATTACAAACTGGGTGGTTTGAGCCCTGAATGATAATTGGCTGAAGTGGAATATCAGATCGTATACCACGGATATGACAAAACATTTATTTTTACTGCTCTAATTACGTTTGTAACCAGTTTCGTATAGTAATAAGGCACCTTGGGGGTTTGTGATATATGGCTAATATACCACGGCTAAGTGCAGTGTCCAGGCACTCTGCATTGCGTTGTGAATAAGAATAGCCCTTAGCTGTGGTATATTACCAAGGTCACACAGCCCTCTCTGACTGGACCCGGTAATGAGGATGGAACAAAACATACAGCACCAACAAGGGTTGCACATTTTGGGAAATATTCCCTGGGAAACTTTCCCTGGGAATTAAAGGGAATTTATGAAAATTATTAAGACCATTTAAATGTAGATGTTTTTTGCATTGGATATGTTTACCATATCATATGGAGACAGAAACCTTTTACCTTATCATAAGTAGACATAATTGCAAATGATTAAATCCTTCCAATAGAAATAGAAACAAATATTTAGTTAAAAATTAAACTTTAATTAAACGAGTTGACTCTTCACATGGGATGATTTCACTGAACAAGTGAATATTGAATGATCCCCAATGATCAACCGCATCTCCCAAAAACATTTTCAACATACATTCAACCCTTGTGTTGGTCAGCCTGTTGCGTGCTTTGGTGTGTGTGTTCCCAAATAAGGACCAGTTGCGCTCTGAGGCGGCTGATGTTGGTGGGATTTGGAGGATGATGGAGGCAACAGGGGAAAGAGCCTCAGAACCACTAAGTCGCTTCCACCAGGTGGTTGATGAGATATGTTGGCACGACTGCCATATTGCATCTCCATCCCAAAGCCCTTGCTTGGAAGTGTACTTTGCCAGACTGCCAAGAACCTTGCCCTCATCCAGACCATAGTAGTGATGACACCATGGGCCTTGTTGATCTCTCCACCAGACAGGATGCTCTTGCCAGCATACTTGGGGTCCAATATGTACGCTGCGGCGTGTATGGGCTTCAGGTAGAAGTTTTTTTATTTCAGAACTGCAGTTTCCTCTGCTTGGAGCAACAGTGAAGTGGGCAGAGTAGTACGGATTTCTTCTCTTACATCTGCAAGCAGAGTCTGAACATAAAACAGAATGGCACGGTCTCCCTCAATCCATAGCTATAGCTTTCAGGAGTTTCAGGCTGCTTACCACTCTCTCCCAAAATAATTCATCCAGGAGGATCCTCTTGATGGGGCTGTCCATATTGGCAGACTGTGATATGGCCATTTCTTGGAGAGACTCCTTCCCCTCCAGGAGACTGTCAAACATGATGACAACACCACCCCAATGGGTGTTGCTAGGCAGCTTCAATGTGGTGCTCTTATTCTTCTCTTATTCTAACCATTCCCTTGGCTCTCTTGTAAAGTGTATCCATTGTTTTCAGTGCCATGATGTTCTTGAGGAGCAGATTCAATGCATGAGCAGCACAGCCAATGGGTGAGGTGATGTGAGGCTAGGACTCTTCCACTTTAGACCAAGCTGCCTTCATGTTCGCAGCATTATTTGTCACCAGTGCAAATACCTTCTGTGGTCCAAGGTCATTGATGACTACCTTCAGCTCATCTGCAATGAAGAGACCGGTATGTCTGTTGTCCCTTGTGTCTGTGCTCTTGTAGAATACTGGTTGAGGGGTGGAGATGATGTAGTTAATTATTCCTTGCCCATGAACATTCGACCACCCATCATAGATGATTGCAATACAGTCTGCTTTCTCTATAATTTGCTTGACCTTCACTTGAACTCTGTTGAACTCTGCATCCAGCAAATGAGTATATAAAGCATATCTGGTTGGAGGGGTGTATGCTGGGCGAAGAACATTCAGAAATCTCTTCCAATACACGTTGCCTGTGAGCTTCAGTGGTGAACCAGTTGCATACACAGCTCGATCAAGACATTCCTCAGCATTTCTCTGACTATGTTTTTCCATTGAGTCAAAAAAACATCTGATTCCAGGAGGACCATGAGCTGTTGCTATCGATAAGGTGTCTGATTCATCATTTTCACGTCGAATAGAGGTAGAGGTTACTTGTTGTGAGCGCTGATGGAACTTTATGCACTTGGCCAGATGATTCTGCATCTTTGTTGCATTCTTCACATATGATTTGCCACAGTATTTGCAAAGGTCCACTGCTTTTCCTTCTACATTAGCTGCAGTGAAATGTATCTACACATCAGATAGTGCCCGTGGCATTTTCCTGTCAAGATTAGAAATACATTAGTAAAAAAACAAATAGAATTCCATGTACAGATAAATAGTTAAGCAGTTAGATTAAACATAGATACTCTCAGAAAGGTCCTAGAGGATGGAAACAGGTGAATTAACACTCCTCAGTTAGCAGGCTTAAGCCTGCTAAAACCCACATGGTAGCAAAAACTAACTAGCAGAAATTGTTAACAAGTTAGAAATAATTTAAACACACTGCTGTAGGCTACTGTAGCGCAAGAGCATTTTAAATGTTTGCAATTTGTGAGCATGCAATTGCCAGTTTCCTTTTGTATGAGTTGAGCCAGTCTCTCTGGGAGACCTTGACCATTCTTCTGAAATAGTGAGAAAAATCTTAATGCTGTAGAGCCAGTGTCTAGCCTATCAGTTAGTCAATGGGCCGTTGGTATTTGGACTTGCTGCTGAGCCAGCCTTCTAATGTGAAGACATTCATTAAGCAGACAGAGGGAGAGAGAAAGAGTGGCAGACTGGTGATCTGTCTGGGCCGTGACACTGATCTCTAAAACTCCACACACAAACACTCACAATGCTCCAGTGTCTGACAGCAGTACCGTAATGGCATTGCAGCCTCTCTTTGATTACCAGCTCAGGGACACTAATACAGACACTGATTAACAATCACCACCAGACAAATGAGGAATATCATCGTCCTGTCACTCAACACACTTCCCTGTGAAAACACAACTGTCTGAAAATGGGAATATTTAGATGTGCACTGAATTATATGTTCTGGGCTTGATCACTTCTGTTCCGGGCTTTTGGTTCTGTGTTGTGATTAGGGATTAACATGGGAAACCGAGATACCGGGACTGTCTCGAGAACATTTTCCTGAAAAATAAAATGAGAAGACCTGGGAAATTACAACATTTTCCTCCAATGTGGCACTAATGCAATTCCACAAAATACACAACATGCACTGCAGCAGTAGATTAGAAAAAATGAATGTAATAGCATATTATCTAAACAGGTTGTCGCATGGAAGCCTTTAGCCTAGGCCCTTAGCATATCTACTTCACACAAAGTCGCCATAAATTCAAACCACACGCATAATTGACACTGCCGGGCTGCACACAGGACCTGAATGCAGTTAATACAGGAAACCTCCTGTATTAACCTTAGTATAGCCTATAAAACAACGTGTTCTACTTGAGCTGTCAATGTGACTTTTAAGACAGTCACAAATTTGAAAGGCCTATGCACAATTCACTACTTAGGTCTTAATTCAGAGGCATGAGTGAAAATTCTATCTTCTCCTGTCCTAGAGCCTAGGCTATTGTCCTATTCAGTCCCAACCCCACTGAAACCCAACATCCTGACTCACATAAACATCCCCAACTTTGGCCTCCCAAATGGCACAGCAGTCTAATGCACTGCATCGCAGAGCTAGAGGCATCACTACAGACCTGGGTTTCGATCCCAGGTTCTGTCACAGCCGGCCGCGACCGGGAGACCCATGAGGCGGCGCACAATTGGCCCAGCATCGTCTGGGTCAGGGGAGGGTTTGGCTGGCAGGGCCGTGTTTTGGAGGACACATGGCTCTTGACCTTCGCATTCCCCGAGTCCGTACGGGAGTTGCAGCGATGGGACAAGACTGGAACTACCAATTGGATACCACGATAAAGGGGTATATATATATATATATATATATATATATATATATATATATATATATATATATATATATATATATATATATATATATATTATAGTGATAATTCTATCTTTATTCTGTAATCCAGAGGTTGTATTATCAAAGTACATCTCTTACCTATGCATGTCAAAATACCGCTAAAACATTTCCCCCGCTTCTCTGTGCTGTCTCGCATTGCTGCCCATATGAGAGCATAGTTAGAGAATGTGGATCAACAAATGGTATGAGAAAAACATTTCTAACAGATTTCCACATTATTCATGAGATTAATAAAAAAAAGAAAGCCAGCCCCGTCACGGACCAGGATGTCTTGCTCCCAGGCAGACTAAATAACTTTTTTGCCCGCTTTGAGGACAATACAGTGCCACTGACACGGCCCGCAACCAAAACATGCGGACTCTCCTTCCCTGCAGCCGACGTGAGGAAAACATTTAAACGTGTCAACCCTCGCAAGGCTGCAGGCCCAGACGGCATCCCCAGCCGTGCCCTCAGAGCATGCGCAGACCAGCTGGCTGGTGTGTTTACGGACATATTCAATCAATCCCTATCCCAGTCTGCTGTTCCCACATCCTTCAAGGAGGCCACCATTGTTCCTGTTCCCAAGAAAGCTAAGGTAACTGAGCTAAACGACTACCGCCCCGTAGCACTCACTTCTGTCATCATGAAGTGCTTTGAGAGACTAGTCAAGGACCATATCACCTCCACCGTACCTGACACCCTAGACCCACTCCAATTTGCTTACCACCCAAATAGGTCCACAGATGATGCAATCTCAACCACACTGCACACTGCCCTAACCCATCTGGACAAGAGGAATACCTATGTGAGAATGCTGTTCATCGACTACAGCTCGGCATTTAACACCATAGTGCCCTCCAAGCTCGTCATCAAGCTCGAGACCCTGGGTCTCGACCCCGCCCTGTGCAACTGGGTACTGGACTTCCTGACGGGCCGCCCCCAGGTGGTGAGGGTAGGCAACAACATCTCCACCCCGCTGATCCTCAACACTGGGGCCCCACAAGGGTGCGTTCTGAGCCCTCTCCTGTACTCCCTGTTCACCCACGACTGCGTGGCCACGCACGCCTCCAACTCAATCATCAAGTTTGCGGACGACACAACAGTGGTAGGCTTGATTACCAACAATGACGAGACGGCCTACATGGAGGAGGTGAGGGCCCTCGGAGTGTGGTGTCAGGAAAATAACCTCACACTCAACGTCAATAAAACTAAGGAGATTATTGTGGACTTCAGGAAACAGCAGAGGGAACACCCCCCTATCCACATCGATGGAACAGTAGTGGAGAGGGTAGTAAGTTTTAAGTTCCTTGGCGTACACATCACAGACAAACTGAATTGGTCCACCCACACAGACAGCATCGTGAAGAAGGCGCAGCAGCGCCTCTTCAACCTCAGGAGGCTGAAGAAATTTGGCTTGTCACCAAAAGCACTCACAAACTTCTACAGATGCACAATCGAGAGCATCCTGTCGGGCTGTATCACCGCCTGGTACGGCAACTGCTCCGCCCACAACCGTAAGGCTCTCCAGAGGGTAGTGAGGTCTGCACAACGCATCACCGGGGGCAAACTACCTGCCCTCCAGGACACCTACACCACCCGATGTCACAGGAAGGCCATAAAGATCATCAAGGACAACAACCACCCGAGCCACTGCCTGTTCACCCCGCTATCATCCAGAAGGTGAGGTCAGTACAGGTGCATCAAAGCTGGGACCGGGAGACTGAAAAACAGCTTCTATCTCAAGGCCATCAGACTGTTAAACAGCCACCACTAACATTGAGTGGCTGCTGCCAACACACTGACTCAACTCCAGCCACTTTAATAATGGGAATTGATGGGAAATGATGTAAAATATATCACTAGCCACTTTAAACAATGCTACCTAATATAATGTTTACATACCCTACATTATTCATCTCATATGTATACGTATATACTGTACTCTATATCATCTACTGCGTCTTTATGTAATACATGTATCACTAGCCACTTTAACTATACCACTTTGTTTACATACTCATCTCATATGTATATACTGCACTCAATACCATCTACTGTATCTTGCCTATGCCGCTCTGTACCATCACTCATTCATAAATCTTTATGTACATATTCTTTATCCCCTTACACTTGTGTCTATAAGGTAGTAGTTTTGGAATTGTTAGCTAGATTACTTGTTGGTTATTACTGCATTGTCGGAACTAGAAGCACAAGCATTTCGCTACACTCGCATTAACATCTGCTAACCATGTGTATGTGAAAAATACAATTTGATTTGATTTGACCTGCTATCTATATAATAATCAACTAGATTTTACCAAATATAGGAGACATTCTGTCTTTTGTTGAAGGAAGTCATCAAGTTCAGTTACCTTGGTAATTTGACTGTCGTTTGACTCCCGTTACAAAGTTTATATGAGGAACATGGTAACGCTCAAAAATGTCTTGTTTCGCAATTCACAACAATGATAGTTACTCTATCATGCTAAATATCAGTTTCATTTTCTCTGAAATCTTTACATAGTGGCGCAGCCAAGACGACAAGGTGGAGCAGCACCCCTCTTGTTTGGGGAGAACCCTTTCTTGGTTTTAAATGCTTTAAATGGGACTCTGGATAAATATGAATTATTCTCCGTATTGAAAATTGGTTGATTTTGGGGAAAATATGAATTTTCTAGTTGTGATGTGCCATGCTCTGTGTTATGCGGTGATAGGCTGCTGTGTGGCTGTTGATGTCGAGCCAAGACTGGGAGGGAACACTCAGACTGGTTGGTGGGTGATTGAGAAGCACTAGGATGTTTAATAAGAGATGATGAGGATGTATGGCTGGTAGGGACTCCCAGTCTCTGACAATGAGCCTCATTGCAAGGTTACAGCTGCCCATCAATCATGGACACTTCCTGCTGCTCCAGACAGCTCCACAAAAGGACAGAACTCATCAAGATCCCCCGGGACTAATCACTCAGATAACTTTACATCTCTCTCTCTCTCTCTCTCTCTCTCTCCGATAAATACCTAGAGAGCTGAAAAGGCTTAAAAACACATCCTGTCAAATAGGAAACAAATCCCCTGCCAGAAACACATTCCAAATGATTCTGTTCTAATTGCCAATCTATTTTCTTGGAATTGGAGAGTTTCATTGTTCTGTCCACGTTCCCGACAGACACAGCCTTTCCCTACTCTCCAGAACCCTGAGGTAATCCCCAATTACAAACAGGGTGTTAGTGATGCTGCTACAGGATTCAGGATGCATAGTCAAACAGAAAACCCCCAAGAGCAGTCAAATAAAATAATTTGCTGCAATGAATCAATAAGATCAGTTCTGAATACATTACATGGGATCATTTAAAGTAAATGAATACAAATCCATTAGTCATAAAAAGTGTTTTAATAACATTGGATTCGTAAATAGAAAAGTGTAGGTCACTTGTTGTGGCCTAATCTGCAGGTATTTTGAGCACTCGTGTTGGTAGCACTATTAGGAGTTCAAGCAGACCAGGGTTGCGATGTGACAGTAATACTAATCACCTGGTAAAAGCCGCAGGCTAATGCAGGTGAAACAATTGAATACATGCATCACAATCACAGGCCTTCCCTAGTTCTCCATGCCTTCATTACTGTAATAATGAGAAATCCGTGAAATACAGTTTGGGGGTGATTACAGAGAGAACAGGCGAGAGGGAGGAGAGTGAGAGAGAGAAAGTGAAGGAGAGCAGGAGAGAAACAGGAGAATGGGAATGATAGAGAATTAATTAAAGAGATGAGAATGAGAGACGGAGAAAGATAAACAGAGAAAGAGACTAGGATTCATCCATCCATTCAGATGGTCTTGGTGCTCTCATCATCTCCGCCTGCCTCCACACAACACTGGTGAATGAGGTCTCAGGACCTTGAGCTTTATTTGTAGACTAGTCAAATAAATGAGCAGTTTATGAATGACTGAGTCCAATAAGTGCTAGTCTCCAGGACTGGCCTCATTCAGGCAGAGTAATGATGGGGTAATGACTGGCCTCATTCAGTCAGGGAAATTATGGGGTAATGACTAGCCTTATTCAGGCAGATAAATTATGGGGCAATGACTGGCCTCATTCAGTCAGAGAAATTATGGCGTAATGACTGGCCTCATTCAGGCAGAGTAATGATTGGGTTATGACTGGCCTCATTCAGGCAGAGTAATGATGGGGTAATGACTGGCCTCATTCAGGCAGAGTAATGATGGGGTAATGACTGGCCTCATTCAGGCAGAGAAATTATGGGGTAATGACTGGCCTCATTCAGGCAGAGAAATTATCGGTCATGACTGGCCTCATTCAGGCAGAGAAATGATGGGTAATGACTGGCCTCATTCAGGCAGAGAAATGATGGGGTAATGACTGGCCTCATTCAGGCAGAGAAATGATGGGGTCATGACTGGCCTCATTCAGGCAGAGAAATGATGGGGTAATGACTGGCCTCATTCAGGCAGAGTAATGATGGGGTAATGACTGGTCTCATTCAGGCAGAGTAATGATGGGGTAATGACTGGCCTCATTCAGGCAGAGTAATGATGGGGTAATGACAGGTCTCATTCAGGCAGAGTAATGATGGGGTAATGACTGGCCTCATTCAGGCAGAGAAATGATGGGGTAATGACTGGCCTCATTCAGGCAGAGAAATTATGGGGTAATGACTGGCCTCATTCAGGCAGAGTAATGATGGGGTAATGACTGGCCTCATTCAGGCAGAGTAATGATGGGGTAATGACTGGCCTCATTCAGGCAGAGAAATTATGGGGTAATGACTGGCCTCATTCAGGCAGAGAAATTATGGGTAATGACTGGCCTCATTCAGGCAGAGAAATGATGGGGTCATGACTGGCCTCATTCAGGCAGAGAAATTATGGGTAATGACTGGCCTCATTCAGGCAGAGAAATGATGGGGTAATGACTGGCCTCATTCAGGCAGAGAAATGATGGGGTCATGACTGGCCTCATTCAGGCAGAGAAATTATGGGTAATGACTGGCCTCATTCAGGCAGAGAAATGATGGGGTAATGTCTGGCCTCATTCAGGCAGAGTAATGATGGGGTAATGACAGGTCTCATTCAGGCAGAGTAATGATGGGGTAATGACTGGCCTCATTGGTAATGCCTGGCCTCATTCAGGCAGAGTAATGATGGGGTAATGACAGGTCTCATTCAGGCAGAGTAATGATGGGGTAATGACTGACCTCATTCAGGCAGAGAAATTATGGGGTAATGACTGGCCTCATTCAGGCAGAGAAATTATCGGTCATGACTGGCCTCATTCAGGCAGAGAAATGATGGGTAATGACTGGCCTCATTCAGGCAGAGAAATGATGGGGTAATGACTGGCCTCATTCAGGCAGAGTAATGATGGGGTAATGACTGGTCTCATTCAGGCAGAGTAATGATGGGGTAATGACTGGCCTCATTCAGGCAGAGTAATGATGGGGTAATGACAGGTCTCATTCAGGCAGAGTAATGATGGGGTAATGACTGGCCTCATTCAGGCAGAGAAATGATGGGGTAATGACTGGCCTCATTCAGGCAGATACATTATGGGTAATGACTGGCCTCATTCAGGCAGAGAAATGATGGGGTCATGACTGGCCTCATTCAGGCAGAAAAATTATGGGGTAATGACTGGCCTCATTCAGGCAGAGTAATGATGGGGTAATGACTGGCCTCATTCAGGCAGAGTAATGATGGGGTAATGACTGGCCTCATTCAGGCAGAGAAATTATGGGGTAATGACTGGCCTCATTCAGGCAGAGAAATTATGGGTAATGACTGGCCTCATTCAGGCAGAGAAATGATGGGGTCATGACTGGCCTCATTCAGGCAGAGAAATTATGGGTAATGACTGGCCTCATTCAGGCAGAGAAATGATGGGGTAATGACTGGCCTCATTCAGGCAGAGAAATGATGGGGTCATGACTGGCCTCATTCAGGCAGAGAAATGATGGGTAATGACTGGCCTCATTCAGGCAGAGAAATGATGGGGTAATGTCTGGCCTCATTCAGGCAGAGTAATGATGGGGTAATGACAGGTCTCATTCAGGCAGAGTAATGATGGGGTAATGACTGGCCTCATTGGTAATGCCTGGCCTCATTCAGGCAGAGTAATGATGGGGTAATGACAGGTCTCATTCAGGCAGAGTAATGATGGGGTAATGACTGACCTCATTCAGGCAGAGAAATTATGGGGTAATGACTGGCCTCATTCAGGCAGAGAAATTATGGGTAATGACTGGCCTCATTCAGGCAAATAAATTATGGGATAATGACTGGCCTCATTCAGGCAGAGAAATGATGGGTAATGACTGGCCTCATTCAGGCAGAGAAATGAAGGGGTAATGACTGGCCTCATTCAGGCAGAGAAATTATGGGTAATGACTGGCCTCATTCAGGCAGAGAAATGATGGGGTAATGACTGGCCTCATTCAGGCAGAGTAATGATGGGGCAATGACTGGCCTCATTCAGGCAGAGTAATGATGGGGTAATGACTGGCCTCATTCAGGCAGAGAAATGATGGGGTCATGACTGGCCTCATTCAGGCAGAGAAATTATGGGTAATACCTGGCCTCATTCAGGCAGAGAAATTATGGGTAATGACTGGCCTCATTCAGGCAGAGAAATTATGGGGTCATCAAGGTTCCGTTTTAGGACCACTATTGTTTTCACTATATATTTTACCTCTTGGGGATGTTATTCGAAAACATAATGTTAACTTTCACTGCTATGCGGATGACACACAGCTGTACATTTCAATTAAACATGGTGAAGCCCCAAAATTGCCCTTGCTAGAAGAATGTGTTTCAGACATAAGGAAGTGGATGGCTGCAAACTTTCTACTTTTAAACTCGGACAAAACAGAGATGCTTGTTCTAGGTCCCAAGAAACAAAGAGATCTTCTGTTGAATCTGACAATTAATCTTAATGGTTGTACAGTCGTCTCAAATAAAACTGTGAAGGACCTCGGCGTTACTCTGGACCCTGATCTCTCTTTTGAAGAACATATCAAGACCATTTCAAGGACAGCTTTTTTCCATCTACGTAACATTGCAAAAATCAGAAACTTTCTGTCCAAAAATGATGCAGAAAAATTAATCCATGCTTTTGTCACTTCCAGGTTAGACTACTGCAATGCTCTACTTTCCGGCTACCCGGATAAAGCACTAAATAAACTTCAGTTAGTGCTAAATACGGCTGCTAGAATCCTGACTAGAACTAAAAAATTTGATCATATTACTCCAGTGCTAGCCTCTCTACACTGGCTTCCTGTCAAAGCAAGGGCTGATTTCAAGGTTTTACTGCTAACCTACAAAGCATTACATGGGCTTGCTCCTACCTATCTCTCTGATTTGGTCCTGCCGTACATACCTACACGTACGCTACGGTCACAAGACGCAGGCCTCCTAATTGTCCCTAGAATTTTTAAGCAAACAGCTGGAGGCAGGGCTTTCTCCTATAGAGCTCCATTTTTATGGAACGGTCTGCCTACCCATGTCAGAGACGCAAACTCGGTCTCAACCTTTAAGTCTCTACTGAAGACTCATCTCTTCAGTGGGTCATATGATTGAGTGTAGTCTGGCCCAGGAGTGGGAGGGTGAACGGAAAGGCTCTGGAGCAACGAACCACCCTTGCTGTCTCTGCCTGGCCGGTTCCCCTCTTTCCACTGGGATTCTCTGCCTCTAACCCTATTACAGGGGCTGAGTCACTGGCTTTACTGGGGCTCTCTCATGCCGTCCCTGGAGGGGGTGCGTCACCTGAGTGGGTTGAGTCACTGATGTGGTCATCCTGTCTGGGTTGGCGTCCCCCCCCCCCTTGGGTTGTGCCGTGGCGGAGGTCTTTGTGGGCTATACTCAGCCTTGTCTCAGGATGGTAAGTTGGTGGTTGAAGATATCCCTCTAGTGGTGTGGGGGCTGTGCTTTGGCAAAGTGGGTGGGGTTATATCCTTCCTGTTTGGCCCTGTCCGGGGGTGTCCTCGGAGTGGGCCACAGTGTCTCCTGACCCCCCCTGTCTCAGCCTCCAGTATTTATGCTGCAGTAGTTTATGTGTCGGGGGGCTAGGGTCAGTTTGTTATATCTGGAGTACTTCTCCTGTCCTATTCGGTGTCCTGTGTCAATCTAAGTGTGCGTTCTCTAATTCTCTCCTTCTCTCTTTCTCTCTCTCGGAGGACCTGAGCCCTAGGACCATGCCCCAGGAATACCTGACATGATGACTCCTTGCTGTCCCCAGTCCACCTGACTGTGCTGCTGCTCCAGTTTCAACTATTCTGCCTTATTATTATTCGACCATGCTGGTCATTTATGAACATTTGAACATCTTGACCATGTTTTGTTATAATCTCCACCTGGCACAGCCAGAAGAGGACCACCCCACATAGCCTGGTTCCTCTCTAGGTTTCTTCCTAGGTTTTGGCCTTTCTAGGGAGTTTTTCCTAGCCACCGTGCTTCTACACCTGCATTGCTTGCTGTTTGGGGTTTTAGGCTGGGTTTCTGTACAGCACTTTGAGATATCAGCTGATGTACGAAGGGCTATATAAATACATTTGATTTGATTTGATTTGATGACTGGCCTCATTCAGGCAGAGAAATTATGGGTAATGACTGGCCTCACTTAGGCAGAGAAAGTATGGGTAATGACTGGCCTCATTCAGGCAGAGAAATGATGGGGTAATTACTCTCCATAACAATGCTACATATAGGTAGTAGTGGATGATGCCATGCTATTCCCAGTGAGCTGTGTGATGTTAGGATCACTCACTACAAGATAACTACTGTAATATAGCAACAGGTTTACAGCTATAGACTTCACTTCATAGTCCGTTTGGTTCAACCTTTGAGGATGTGGATGAGCTACAGTGAATAACTTAACAAAAATTATTTGAAGATGCAGGTGCTGTTGATGTTGTTTTCCAGCAGACATGTTTTCCTTTCTTTGTCACCCACCATTAATCAATTTCCGGATTATTGGGGCGAAGTGAAGTCTTTGGTGGCTGTCTTTTAAAGTCACCCTTTATGTCTCTTATAGACATGTTTTCAACACACCAAACACATGTTGAGCTGATCTATTTAAAGGCAAATGCCTTGAGTGGTTTTCCTTTACAAGCTGTAGGGTAGCGTCTGCCTCGTTCGCTCTATCCAGATCTCATCTCTGTGTCCTCGACTGGGTCGGAAAAAGAACCCGCGTGTCAATCAAAGCAGCAGCGCCCCAAGTGAAGGCTGTAGGACTCAGAGGCACAACTCACTGCCATAGAATCAACCAAACCACTCCTCTTTCTTTCAGTCACTACTCACACCAAACAAACAAAATCACCATTACTGCATTACCACATCATCTATCCCCTTCATGTCTTTGTTTTTGGAATGTCTCTTCAACGCATCATCATTCTACGTTCTGAACATGGCGTCATTTGAGCTCATTCGTCAAAACAGAAGTCAGACACCCGCAGAATGAAAACGTGTATGGTTGCATTAATCATACGATGGTGTAGTACCTCTGAACACACACTGGGGGTTGAAAAGACAAGGGGAAGTGTAATGAAAAGAAAGGAAGGTGACAAGCCAGAAAAACACAGAATGAAGCAGTGGATGTGCAGTAAAAGTGTTGTGTTATTAAGAGAAAGCCAGTGGAAGTCAGTTTCTAAACAGTGGAAGTCAGGGCAGGGCAGCGAAGGGCGATCTGGGCTAGATAGTACCGAGAAGCCTGGGAGCCATTGTTGGATCTAATTGGGTACACTAGCAGATTACTGCAGCTTTGCCCAAAGATTCCGGCTGGTTCCATTGTGTCACAATCAAAGTGTCTGGAACAGCCTGGCTGGGCTCATTGCTTGTCTGTTTTTTAGACTGTGGAAAAGAATCAAAGAGATACAGGCAGAGAGAGAGAGAGAGAGAGAGAAAGAGAGAGACAGAGAGAGACAGAGAGAGAGAGAGAGAGAGACAGACAGAGTGACAGAGAGACAAAGAGGGAGAGAGAGAGAAACAGAGAGACAGAGAGAGACAGAGACAAAAAGGGAGAGAGAGAGAGAGAGAGAGATGCTGTAGGCGGTTGATCCAGAGGTGATGAGCTGTTAGCGAGATGGAGGAATTACTATGGTGATAATGGGTGTTTAATGTACACCTAAAGACATGAACTCTCCTATGAATAATAGGCATAGAAATTCACTCCGCAAAGGCAAATAAAATACTCTAAAAAACATCTCTCTATATTCTTTATCATCCAAAACATCAATCTTACTTCATAGGAATCTTATTGAGCATTACTGCCTGCGATAGATAGTCATCAAACGTGAACCCAAATAAGATTTGATGATCCAGGGTCTGATTTATATCTGAAATGAGAACCGATAGACACCGCTAGCTGGCTCAATCTCTGCTGTGAAAGAGAACACAAAGCACAAAAGGCTATAACTTGTCTTCTGTTTACATCTCAGTCTTTGTCATTCTCTTTCTGTTCTGATGGAGATTACTTTAATATTCCCCATCTCTCCCTGCAATCTCCTGCCTGTTCCCTATTTCTTATACAAAGGCCAATTTGTGGACACACATTAGAGATTATGAGTGGATTGTGAATGAGAGAGTTTCCATCAAGGTGGATTGCGGTCTAAGGTAGACAGTTACAGCACAGTCTCAGACTGCTGCATGTCTTCAGAGCAGAACTTGGTTTGATGCTTCATTAGAATGTTGCCTGGTGTGTTTTTGATTGAGGGGCTTGGTTGCGTAACAGTTTATTTTTTGCAGGATGAAAACAGAATGAAAGGAGAACAGATGAAAGGAGAACATGGCCCTAGGATGAAAAGTATGCTTGTAGTGTGTATGTCAATAGAATAAAATGTGTTCTCATAACTTGAGTACAAAGTAATATAACACCAACCTGTTTTCACATGAGCAAGACGGAGTGAACCAATAAAGTACACATCTCTGTTATACACTGTACTCTGACTGCTCTCATCACCCCAGGTAGAACATAATTACACATATTTACTCAATTTCATGGAGTCAAGACAAATTACCCAATAATGTCTTCAAATAACAGTGATGAAAACATGCCTAAGGATGGGGAACAGTGTGTACTGATGTCTGTAGACTCAAGCTGTGCCCTCCTAACACCACAGGTGTAATACACTTTGTAGACTGAGAACACCAATAACGAGTCATAAGACATCCAGGCTACTACACCCGAAGGAAGAATATGTGCCAGGTGTGTGCTTTATCTCTGATATGTCCCTGTTTCTCCTCGTCACTCTCTCAGACTCGCTCCATCAGCCGGAGGCTTAGAAGAGTAACCAATTCATCCTGTGCCTAGACATTGTGTACCAAGACACACACAGATCAACACAATCAAAGAGAGATAAACAGAGACATGCAGATATACAGGAAAGCCATCACGTCAATTTGAGATAGTGTCTTTTTTGTGTGAAAATGAACCACCTTGCTCATCTCAGTGAAGGATTAGTGATGCTCTGTGTGACTCATGTTTGTCTGTCTTGCTTGTGTAACTAACAGGGTATCAAACCCCGGGTCATTGGGACAGCTCAACAACAAGTTAGCCTGTTGCGATGAAGCCTGGGGCAAGTTTCGAGTTGTATTAGTCGTATGTAGAGTTGAGACCCTGACTGAGTTCCCCCAAAAATACATAATAGTATTTTTTGTCTGGAAATTCATCCGCAGGCCTACAAAAGGCAGTTGCTCATCCCTGTACTATACTTAGTCCAGGCATTGTCTGCTCTCAGGCAAGGTTATATTAGCTCACGTGGACATACCATAGAGTTGGATAGAGGGCATACTTATTCCAAAGCTTGTTTTACCATGTGCAGCACCAACTAGGGCTTGCTATGGGTTCAGGAAGGATGACAGAATTCCATACAGGTCAGCAGAAAGAGTCAGACAATTACTTATACTTCTGAGCAAACATTCCATAACTGTGGGTTGCAGTAAATCACCATTCTTGGCGTTATACCTGTTCAGACTATACACACTCCAGCACAGTAGGTGGTGCAATGCACAATTTCAGTTTAGTTACTAACTGCCAATACACTCATACACCAATGCCTTCACAGAAGAGGCCATTACAAAGATAGGAGATGAGACATACTTATCTCACAACTACACCACTTATCTGCACAAAGAAAGGGAGACTCTTCCCTGTAACAATGTCCCCACTAAAACATTATGTTCCTCAAGGTCTTCAGATCAATTATAGATTGGTGTTCATGACTCCTGTTCCTCAGTTCTCCATCATGAGTTCTCTCTATGGGTTTCAGCAGCCCCTCACAACTCTTTAGAAGTAACTATCCTAAAATGATCTATTGGCGCCCACAGGTGGAGCCGCTATTCTAAGTACAACAGTGGAGAGATGAGAAACTCAGGGGGTGGGCCGGGACAGTCTCAAAGTGAGGAACCAACGCTTTTCACAACATTTAGTTCAAACACCAAATCCTCTTGGGGAAACTGGATGGAACTGGCTGAGTGAGATGTGTTTTTCCCTCTCTTTCTTGTTCTTCTCACGTGTTTGCGCTCCCCTGTGGCTCTCATAATCTGGTAGATAGATAGTGCCCAATGCATGGACGGAGAGAGGGAAGTAGGAAAGAGAGATGGATGGAAAGAGGAAAATATAGGAGAAAAGACAGGAGAGAGAGAGAAAGACAGGAGAGAGAGAGAGAGAAAGACAGGAGAGAGAGAGAGAAAAAAACAGGAGAGAGAGAGAAAAACGGGAGAGAGAGAGAGAGAAAGACAGGAGAGAGAGAGAGAGAAAGACAGGAGAGAGAGAGAGAGAAAGACAGGAGAGAGAGAGAAAGACAGGAGAGAGAGAGAGAGAGAAAGTCAGGAGAGAGAGAGAGAGAAAGACAGGAGAGAGAGAGAGAAAGACAGGAGAGAGAGAGAGAAAGCAATAAATAAATGGACATCATGGGGGAAAACCTCACAAGGCCTCTCGGAGGGAGTAGCCAATAATTCCAATGTGCATTACAACATTACAGAGATTCTGATTTTGGGAAGCAGATGAACTGGAATTGAACCGTTGTGAGCTCCTCCTGGGGCTGGGGTTTTAGATACAGCATTCCCTCTGATCTCTACAACTGCTTCTGACTGACTTAAACACCCCCCCCCCCCACCCCCCACCCCCAGCTGGGTATATAGGATTACCCCTTTGCCAACTCCACTCCCTGTGGCTCTGTGGTCTCACATTCCCTCCTCATCTCCATTCACATCAACAATACCAAACTGATCTGGCCACCTTCTGTAAATCAATGCTTTCAGTTAATTGATGACACGTTGTCTCTTTTAATAAGGTTTAGTGGGAGGCAAGGAGAGAGCATTTCATTGTACTGCTAACACCTGCTGTATCCTGTACTCGTCACAAATACTCTTTGATTTGATTTTGAAAGGGAATGTTTAGTGTTTGCGGATCTATGCTGAGATACGGAAACGACCATAACTAGTAACCAGTAATCTGACTAAAGGCATTATGGTGGAAGCACTTTGCTATCACCAGCTCAATAAAGCTCAACATTGGGAGCAGCAAGCAGTGAATGACTTTTCATTTTCTCTTCTTCATTCTTCTATCTTTTCTCTAGCTCTTGTGCCTTATAAGGATGTGATTTGATTTGTTTTATATCTTAGTGGGAAGTTAGGTCCCAGGATGCATGATTTGAACACTTGCCTCTTCATTAGCCTTGATGATAAAGCGCTGCTAGTTTTGGTTTTAGTATGCTGCTGTCTGCAGAACCTCAGCCACTAAAGTTGATTTGAGAGAGTGTTTCTGAGTTATCTCGACTGAGTGGCTGTGTTTGATGAGGGGTTTATTTATGCGGGGGAGTTTGTTTGCTTTTTAATATTAAACACCAAAACAGACTTACCTCTCCTGCAGTTAAAATCATTTCAATATCAGTGTCTCCCACACACCACAACATATCTGTCCCCTCCCCGCTATCCGAGGCGTCTTCAGAGAGACGCTTTTCTGGAGAGACACAGACACACTCGACTGGACTGACTCCAGACTGTAGCAACGTGAAATCTGTACTCAATAAACCCACAGACTATCCATGCAGCCCAAACACACTCGGCTGGGGTGCTGTCCTCCGTTCTGCCCTTTTCTTCTCTGAGTAACGGACTCGCAGCGTGACGTTCTCGGCTGTTGCCAGCATGGAAACGTTAACAGATGATTAGTCACAGTGTTCCATCCGGTTCTGGACGTGTCGGTTTTGACAGTTAAGGCAAAACTGGAAAATGATAGGCATTAAAGCGTAAACGATGAAGTTAAGCTGTTTAGGGGATTGGTGTGTCACGCATCTATAATATATCATGATTCTGTACCAATGAATCATGCTTGTAGATATTGTTTATGCTTCCACGGCTTTTCACTGAAAATGGATTTCCTTGTGAGAGAAAATAAATGAAATCTCAATCTAAAAAACATGATATATCACACCTTATCAGTATGATAAGTGTATGAAAACAACACGAGAGCCAAACCCCGAAAATTACTCATTAGGATTTCATTAGCCTCTGGCATACAGACGTAAATATATATATATATATATATTAGGATAAATGTCTGCTTGCGACAACTTCTGCTGGGGCATTGATGAATACTAAATGCATAGATCCCAACAATAATACAGATCCCAGCAGGTGAAAGCACCCCCAGAATAACCAATGTCTCTCACCAGCGCCAATGCATTACCTGTGTCAATGGCCTTCTGAGTCACAGCAAGAGGTGAGATTATGTTGTGTCTACAGGAACAAGATTGCATTATAACTGCAATTGTTGTGATAGCTGAATATTGCTCTAAGAATATAGCCTCTCTCTCCTACTGTGAAAAACCGTAATATTGAGCAGGCAGAATCCAGCCCTAGACCAGTGAGAGGACACGGAGGGAATCGCTCTTCGTGTGGACACAGCAGCTGCAGTCAGGATACAGAATACACAGACCAGATCTGCAACGGGAATATCAACAATGTCAACACAGGAGAGAAAGAGAAGAGAGAGAAGATGGAAGGAGAAAGAAAGAAAGACACAGACAGGACAGGACAGGACAGGACAGGACAGGACAGGACAGGACAGGACAGGACAGGACAGGACAGGACAGGACAGGACAGGACAGGACAGGACAGGACAGGACAGGACAGGACAGGACAGGACAGGACAGGACAGGACAGGACAGGACAGGACAGGACAGGACAGGACAGGACAGGACAGGACAGGACAGGACAGGACAGGACAGGACAGGACAGGACAGGACAGGACAGGACAGGACAGGACAGGACAGGACAGGACAGGACAGGACAGGACAGACAGACAGACAGACAGACAGACAGACAGACAGACAGACAGACAGACAGACAGACAGACAGACAGACAGACAGACAGACAGACAGACAGACAGACAGACAGACAGACAGACAGACAGACAGACAGACAGACAGACAGACAGACAGACAGACAGACAGACAGACAGACAGACAGACAGACATGGAGGTGGGGGCAAGATACAAAGTGAGGTGGACAACCAGATTCTCCTGGACAACCAGATTCTACTGGACAACCAGATTCTCCTGGATAACCAGATTCTCCTGGACAACCAGATTCTCCTGGACAACCAGATTCTCCTGGACAACCAGATTTGGACCAGATAATGACTGTAACATTGACCAAGACTACGAGCAAGAACATGATCCCAACATGACTTTAATAAAACACGAAGGCTTGTTGACGCTCAATACACTTTCCTTTGAAATAGTGACCACAAAAGGATCTCCCATGTTGAAGATGCACGTGAAGACAACAGCGACTATGCTGTTCCATAGTAGAGGAACTCCCCTCCGCAATAATAATGATGTGCTCCTAAAGCTACTATATGCAGCAGTCAGACATGAGTTGTATCAGCCTGTAGCAGAGGGGTAGTAGACGTAGGCTGTTCCTCTGTGTCTCAGACCGGGTCAGATTATTAGCTGTATAAACTAAACACACACGTAGACTCACGCATTATAAACGAACAGCCACAACGACCATTGTTATGACCGTATCTAAATGGTTGGGCCCAGCTCATAACAGTGGATGTCTCATAACCTCTTCAAAATGCCCAGGATATCTCCTGAACGTGTGGCAGGCTGAAAAACAAGCGTAGTACCTAATGACTGCCGGTTCCTCTCTTTCTCTCTCCCTCTCTCTCTGAATCCCTCCATCACATTCAGGCTGTAGTTTGTGTCTGGCTAAACAAATGCCCTGAACTTGAGGTATTCAGTCCAGGCGTCAGTCAGTAAGGGTACAATTGATGAAAGCTAAAAATAAAACCACTTCATGTGTAATTCTTTTTATTTTTTATGAAAAGAGGAATCGATTCCTTTCTGCCTCTCCTTCCCTGCCTAGGTCTCCAGCTAATCAGAGTGACATGGACGATCAACGATTGTGCACAATGGATTAGTAACATTTTAATGCACTTAGCCTGTCACTTGTCATGTTGATTGTTTGAGCCCCACAGCCTCAGCCTTCCATACCAATCACATCTCAAAGCCCCAGTGCACCCATTGCAGGGAACTGTAGAGGCAGTTTGGCTGTCTGACAGATGTCAGGAAGTACAACAGGGGCAGAGAAAACTGCCAGATGCTAATGGCGTCAATCAACCCAGCAGGTGAAAAGATTGACCCACACCACCTACACAGTACACACACGCAGACCGACACTAAACAGCAACACACCTATCAGCAGGCCATCACGCAGTTGTCCCACACTGACATTGAGCTAACCCTCACTCTCTCACCTCTTAGATGTGACAGCCAGTGAGGGTGCGTCACAGCAGGGTTGGATCGGGGGTAAATGTTGTCTTTGATCCTGTTGGACTAAAGGGCACACACAGCAATCTGATGAAACACAGAGACATCAGGAAGCACAGCAGTCAGAAGCACCCTGCACATCCAGAGCTGCTATCCCACTTATTCATGTCTATCCTCTACCATCTAGTGGAGTAGCATGGTACAGCAGGGGCAGGGAGGGAGAGGGACAGGGTACAATAACACTGGCTGATCTCTCATTGAAATAAACAGCTAATATTAACAGTAGTAGTGTAGGAGCTTGACTGAGCAGCAGCACATCACGGGAACTAGAGTCTCCAGAGGGAGTCTGTCTGTCTGTCTGGGAGGAGACGTTGTCCTCTCCAAATAGTAATCTGTCATTATCAGGGATTTGTTTGTTTCAAGTGCACAAGTTTGTGCCACGTTCATTAGCTCTGTGATTGTCCAAGCATACAGGGAACGACAGCATACAGGGAACCACAGCATTCAGGGAACCACAGCATACAGGGAACCACACAGGACTTTCAGTGGTTGATCAGTGAGATGACTGACAATGAACAGAACATTGAACAATCAGGAACACTAATTATTAGGGGACAAGATTTCAAACAAGAGGTCCACTAATGTAAATAAAGAATAGAGCAATACTCAACCTAATAAAGAGCCATATGCTTATGTAGTATGAGGGTTCCCCTAGTAGGCTAGTCCACTAGAGGATATGCTGTTCTCACCACCAGGGGGAGCAGTGATCAAACAGAAACTCGTCAACACTGATATGACTGGGTGGTTGTTGACCTAATTCTCAACTCATACAGATAGATACTTTTCATATGTTATCCTTATCCCCAGCAAAAGTTTTGAGGGCAAATTCACAATGTCATGGGTAGGAAAGTGTGTGTGTGTGTGTGTGTGTGTGTGTGTGTGTGTGTCTGTCTTTCTGTCTGTGTGTGTGTGTAGAGACAGCAGAAGTGCTTGGCCATGTAGCAAGCTACCACTGTCTGCCTCTACAGTGAAATCCACTTTGAGGGAGTGCGTGCCCCCTCCCCCCCCACACACACACATCACAGAGAGGAAACAGTGTCCTTCCGTCTATCTGGTTTATCCATTCATCTGTTAGTCTTTTTCTCTCCAGGTGAGGATGTGTCCTCCTCCTACAACAGCCTGTGTAGGCCTGACTTTTCAGTTGACTCAGTGGCCAATGCCCACTCCAATTATACATTTTGCGTGTGCGTGTGCGTGTGTAAAAGGCCAAAAGCTGCTCCTACAGTGGATGATTGATGAGTTAATTCTTAGTTTACGTCCTGTACCTTGAATACCTTTAACTCCAACTTCATTCGGAGGACCGAGAACATTGCGGCTATCATAAAACGCACAAGCGTTTGGCTTTTTCAGGGGATCAAAATGTTACCCATGAATCAAATCCACAACTTGAAATGACAGTGACATCAGCAACACATCTTTATTTAGAGGCAGAGTCATTTCAATCTGAAAGGCCACTTGACTTGACTCATGTCTCACAACCTACACACACACACAAACAAGCACTCACACTGGCACACATGCACACACACACACAAGCAAGCGACCTCGTACAGCTTTACATACAGACTTAGAGTGATAGGAATACCTCTCTTAGGGGAGGACAATGAATATCCCAAAGAGACCCATCACACCTCAGCAAGGTCAGACTCAGCTATAGTGGCCAGAGCTACTTTCATGAAATCTGAAGTTGGGTGCTGGAGCAAGGTGAGTCGGATCAATTCTTACCTTTTCAATGTTCTCTCTCTCTCTGGTCAATGTTATTTGTTATGTTGGCAATTGTGCTGTATGGATTGTAATTTATGTCTGGGATGTCTGGAAAAATATACAGCTGGAAAAACAGACGTATAGAGAACCTGGGAGAAACTGAAAACGATGGCTGTTTGTCAACCCCAACCACCGCCCCCTTCCTGTGTGTCATAAGGCCCAGGCTTTACCCTGGGTCAGCACTCCCCATTCCCCACAGCCAGCTCTAAATTACTGCCCCCCACCCCCATCCTCCCACCTCCACTTCCAGGGCAGTGGAAGAACCCAAGGCTCGTCTTAGCTGGGAGAAGCTGACTGTGAGTAATGCTTTAAAACATAAAGCACTTACCTGGGCCAGTAAGCACAGCCAGGAGAGAGATGAGCCAGCCATCCCAGAAGAAAGCCAGGACGATAGGGAGAGAGAGTATCCACAGGTCCAGAGGCAACACCATGGAAGAGAGCGGGAGAGAGAGAGAGTTTAGTTGCTATGCCAGAGTAAAGGATGTTTATTTATGTCCTGTCTGAGTGTGAGGGTGTGAAAAGGTGTTATGTCAAGGTAATATCACAGTGAAGAGGTTGCAATCCTTTTTTCTGTTTTTAATTCCTTACAGGAACGTTCTGGGTCTGCTGCTGGTGAACAAGGACATCATGCTGTTCCCTGAGTAACCGTACTGTGAAAGAACAATCTCAGTTCCCCTTATGGAGCACTGGGCTGGCTGACTGGGCCAGCTGGCTGGGGGGACCAAGTTTAAGAGGATGTGACTCACAGAAAAACAGGAGCATTGACTCACAGAAAATGCATTATTTGGAAGGCAATGTCCCATTGAGAAAGAGGGGCAGAAGTGTTCTTTAAAAACATGATGTTCTTTAAAGACCAGAACAGATGGTCATAGTACACACACACACACACACACACACACACACACACACACACACACACACACACACACACACACACACACACACACACACACACACACACACACACACACACACACACACACACACACACACACACACACACACACACACACACACACACACACACACACACACACACACACAGTATTTCAGTTGGACTCCATTGCAGAGTTGTGAGGTGTGGACAGAGAGACAATGATTTTAGATTAAGAAGAAATGCTCCCATTGTCTCTGTTTAATTGCCTCTCCTACTTTAATAGGAACCATCGATCACTCCACCCAGAGAAAACTACCTCTAACACCTCCAATACATCTCCACCGCCAACACCTTCCTGTCAATCCCTCGTTCATCCCGTACACGCCTCAACCTGTCAGCTCCAACCCTCTCTGCTTCTCCTTCAATCTTCTCTGTCTCCATTCACCCCCTAGATCTAAGGGTCTCATAGACACCCATATGTATTGCTGAGCCCATGTCAATCTGCACCCAACACACTCTCTCCCTCTCTGTTTATCTTTCATTTCCAAGATAATCAATGCTGTCCCATCTATCAACAGGTTGGCTGAGTTAGGGGGAGAGGGAGTTAGATGACAGGTTAGTCTTTTAAAGAGTCAGCACATTCACTATGTTGTCACAGTGTTGATCAGCATGAAATCCACAGCAGCCACAACCTCAGAGATCCGCTAACTCCTACTGCACACATTTAGTGTGGACAAGGCTTCAGGGGCCTTTCAAATCAAATCATTGCAATATGCCACAACATCTGATATTCACTGGTTCATCAACAAACCTCTTGACAAATGAATATTCCAACCCCAATCAGATGGTTATAAAAGAGAACTCTATTTTATCATACAGAATAATGGGCCATCCTGAGCAGGCTGAGATATCAATAACCATACAGCTGTCCTTGTGGCTCAGTCTCAATAGTCTATTCTTCCATGCACAGTGTCCATTTGGTTCAGTTAGGCCAACAGTGACAAATCATTTAAAGAGTCCAGACAACATGCATGTTAACGTGTGATAGATTGTCTACAACAACAGTGGAGGTTAACAGAGAGGACAAGGCTTGGCAACAAGGGCCTGACAGGCCATCCACCAGAATAAACCATGACCAATAAGGCCGTGAAAAGGACCATTTCTTTAACAAGAAGCTGCTGAATAAAACTCAGCCTAATAAAAGCAGGGGGACATAGCAGCATAAATAGTGTGGTTATGGCAGCACTTAAGGGGTTGTTTGGGGACTGGAGCTTGACCTCGGTCTCCTCTACTTCAGCTGAGGTTCTAGCTGCTATCAGACAGCCAGACGACTTCTCAGATAAAGCAGTGTGTATAAGACGGTAGGTAAGGGCCCCCTCTCTCTCCTATCTCATCCTCCTCCACAGGGTGAAGCTTATGAAAGACAAGGATCCAACCGTCTTTAACCTTGAGTGTCTGATTAGATGGCTCTTATCTCTAACCCTGTCTCTCCTCTCCAGCCTCTCGTCTGTAAGGCATATTACTGGCTTCCGCATTCAGACTTCTTTTCAGAATTTGTGTTCGCCATCCCCCGTCTACCGAGACGTCCGATAAGAGAAAAGCTCACATTTTCCATTAGGTTCTGCATGTTCTGCTGAAGAGGACAACTCCCACCCGAGTACAGCAGGAGTCAATCTGACTCAAATGGGTGTAAAAAAAAAAAAAAACACTGAGACAAATCCAAATGTCAGTCCCATCCTGCAAAGTACTGATCCATGTTGATGACATGCCATTTCTTCTAACAAAATTGCTTTGCTCAAATATAACGGTCCTGCCTTGCTGATGAACAGAAGGTCAGCCCGAAAAGAAAATGGGAGCGTTGGGAGATGAAGGCCTAATCTTCTATGCCTGTCATCATCATCTCTGTAGAATCAAATCAAGTGTAGACTTTAATGTGAAATGCTTACTGACGAGTCCTATCCCAACAATACAGTTAAAATGTACGAAAATTAGCAAATAGATCAAAAGAAAGTAGTAGCACAATAAAATAACAATAACGAGGCTATATGCAGGCTATATAGAAGGAGTACTGGTACAGAGTCAGTGTACTGGGGGACGAGGTAGTTGGGGTGATTTAATGAGGTAATATGTAATTGAGGTAATGAAGGGCCCATTCTGCATTTAGGGAGAACATGGGTGGTAAGCTAGAAAGAAAGTGGCATATTACAGGGCTTTACACAGCTGTAGAAGCAGCTGGTTTTAAAAGCATTAATATCATCTCCAAACCTGCTGTTATCTGTTTCCACACTTAACATGCTAAATCACATTTAGGCCACGGTGAAGCTGTGATGTGTCTGTCCTATTGTGGAGACAAATAAAAGGGATTTTCATGTCTGCTCCCCAGAATGTGACAGCCTGCTCCCCAGAATGTGACAGTCTGCTCCCCAGAATGTGACAGCCTGCTCCCCATAATGTGACAGTCTGCTCCCCAGAATGTGACAGCCTGCTCCCCAGAATGTGACAGCCTGCTCCCCAGAATGTGACAGCCTGCTCCCCAGAATGTGACAGCCTGCTCCCCAGAATGTGACAGCCTGCTCCCCAGAATGTGACAGTCTAGTCCCCAGAATGTGACAGCCTTCTCCCCATAATGTGACAGCCTGCTCCCCAGAATGTGACAGCCTGCTCCCCAGAATGTGACAGCCTGCTCCCCAGAATGTGACAGTCTGCTCCCCAGAATGTGACAGCCTGCTCCCCAGAATGTGACAGCCTGCTCCCCAGAATGTGACAGCCTGCTCCCCAGAATGTGACAGCCTGCTACCCAGAATGTGACAGCCTGCTACCCAGAATGTGACAGCCTGCTCGCCAGAATGTGACAGCCTGCTCCCCAGAATGTGACAGCCTGCTCCCCATAATGTGACAGCCTGCTCCCCAGAATGTGACAGCCTGCTCCCCAGAATGTGACAGCCTGCTACCCAGAATGTGACAGCCTGCTCCCCAGAATGTGACAGCCTGCTCCCCAGAATGTGACAGCCTGCTACCCAGAATGTGACAGCCTGCTACCTAGAATGTGACAGCCTGCTCCCCAGAATGTGACAGTCTGCTCCCCAGAATGTGAATCTACGATAACAGACCATTTTCAACAGTGCTACTTAAGTTACAGAATTTAAGTTAAAGCATTTTTTCCTGCACAAGGAAAGGGCCTAAACTATCACAAATCTTTGCTCTATTTCACAGGCAACATCCATGACTTCCAACGTGCACTTTCAAACCTTTAAAAAGAGAGAGGATGAAAGGGAGAGAGGTATGAGGGAGAGAGAGGTATGAAAGGGAGAGAGGTATGAGGGAGAGGTATGAGAGGGAGAGAGGTATGAGAGGGAGAGAGGTATGAGAGGGAATGAGGGATGAGAGGTATGAGGGAGAGGGTGATGAGAGGGATGAGAGGTATGAGAGGGATGAGAGGGATAGAGGGATGAGAGGGAGAGGGGATGAGAGGTATGAGAGAGATGAGAGGGAGGGAGTGGTGAGAGGGATGAGAGAGATGAGAGGTATGAGAGGGAGAGAGGTATGAGAGGGAGAGAGGTATGAGAGGGAAAGAGGTATAAGAGGGAGAGAGGTATGAGAGGGAGAGGGGGATGTGAGGGGTAGAGGTATGAGAGGGAGTGAGGGATGAGGGGGTGAGAGGGAGAGAGTTATGAGAGGGAGAGAGAGAGTGAGGGATGAGAGGTATGAGAGGGAGAGGGGGATGAGAGTGATAGAGGTATGAGAGGGAGAGGGGGGTGAGAGGGATAGAGGTATGATAGTAAGTGAGGGATGAGGGATGAGAGGGAGAGAGATATGAGAGGGAGAGGGGGATGAGAGGGATGAGAGGTATGAGAGGGAGATGAGAGGGAGTGAGGGATGAGAGGGAGAGGGAGAGGGGGGTGAGAGGGAGAGCGGTATGAGAGGGAGATGAGGATGAGAGGGAGAGGGGGATGAGAGGGAGGGGGATGAGAGGGAGTGGGGGGTGAGAGGGAGAGGGGGTGAGAGGAAGAGGGTGGTGAGAGGGAAAGGAGGGGTGAGAGGGAGATGAGGATGAGAGGGAGGGGGGATGAGAGGGAGAGGGTGGTGAGGTGGAAAGGGTGGTGAGAGAGGGAGGGGGTGAGAGGGAGATGAGGATGAGAAGGAGAGGGGGATGAGAGGGAGAGGGGGTGAGGGAGAGGGGGGTGAGAGGGAGATGAGGATGAGAGGGAGAGGGGGAAGAGAGGGAGAGGGGGAAGAGAGGGAGAGGGGGAAGAGAGGGAGAGGCTGGTGAGAGGGAGATGAGAGGGAGAGGGGGAAGAGAGGGAGAGGGTGGTGAGAGGGAGACGGGGGTGAGAGGGAGATGAGGATGAGAGGGAGAGGGGGATGAGAGGGAGAGGGGGGTGAGAGGGAGAGGGGGATGAGAGGGAGAGGGGGGTGAGAGGGAGAGGGGGATGAGAGGGAGAGGGGGAGGGAGAGGGGGGTGAGAGGGAGATGAGGATGAGAGGGAGAGGGGGAAGAGAGGGAGAGGGTGGTGAGAGGGAGACGGGGGTGAGAGGTAGATGAGGATGAGAGGGAGAGGGGGATGAGAGGTAGAGGGGGTGAGAGTAATATTAAGCTCCAAAAAGGACACTATTTATGAAAGTATAAACACTTTAAATGCTCTGAAAGTGTCAACTTCACGGTTTGTAGATTAGCAAACATAAACCTCCCAACGTCTCTACCATGGTGAGTTTCCCACACACAGCCCTTCCCTTGAACACTGTCACTTCACTTCCTGTCACTCATCTGATTCAGAGAGACATTCAAGGCTGTCTCTCCAAAACACACCCACACTAAAATCTCAATAGACAACTCTGTGGCCAATCACTCCAAACAAGGTCTCACCATAACAACTGCATCGGAAGCCAACTCGATAGCAATGGCGTTACCATGCTGAAGAGAACAGATCAACTTGAACTCTGCTTGCTCTACTCAAGCCTACTCCAGAAGTATCATCATTTGTCTCTTATGAACAGTCTGGAGAGAATCTCATCTGATTCATTTTGTACTGGGATAGACTAGTGAAGTACTGTACGGATATAACTGTTCAATAATGCCAGCCTTTTAAATGAATTCAAGCTAATCCAATACCTCACAAAGTCATGAATGGTCTCTGCTCAATCAAATTATCCTTGTCCAGTGTGTAAGTGTTCAATCAGGCAGAACTAAATGTCCCTGGTCATGAGCCCTCTCTCTTCGTATTGAGACTTGTCTATACAGCACTGTATGCTCAACTCTCCCCGGCTCTCCAGTCTCCGCTGAACAGCAGCAGGCAGGCTGAGATGAGAGTATGATAAAGTGTGATTAGGATGTTTGTGATCTAGGTTGTCTCTGTTACTCAGGGCCATTCTCCAGTGTCAGACTGAAATAACATTGTAATCCCTCTCTCTAATGGTGTGACGGAGGGGAAGGAGACTGATGATGGTGAATGGAAAAAACATCCCACTCCTCATTCTCCACTCAAACACTATTCTAAAGTCTGTCTCACTGGGGTCTGTAGCCTAGCAGTTAGAGCATTGGGCCAGTAACAAAGGTTGTTGGTTCGAATACCCGAGCCGATATGGTGAACAATCTGTCAATGTGCCCTTGAGCAAGGCATTTAACCCTAATTTGCTCCAGGGGCACCGTACTACTGCGATTGACTATTTAAAACACCACATTTCACTGCAGCTATCCAGTGTATGTGAAAATAAAACAGTACGGTCCATTATCAGACAGCACACTCGTCTACTGGTGTGAGAGCCAAGGCTTAAACATCCTTCACAGTCAACTGGCATTCTGGAAAATCACAGGAACATATCCTGCACTACATCTCCTCAGTTTCATTTGACACCCTATAAAACAGTCAGCCATGACCTGGGTGCTGCCCCAAGGCCTTCTCAGCTGACACGGAGTTAAACATGCTTTACATGGGACGTTTTCTATCTCAGCTCGCCATGCCAACGGACTACACGGTGAAGACAGGCATGAAATGAAACAACTCACTTGCAATAAATATGTGAATTTATTACTAAAAGGCTTCTGGAATATATCCATTGCATATCAAAACGACAGCGAGGGGAAAGCACACAGTGATGACAGAGTGGAGTGTAGGAGTAGCAGGCTAAGTGGAGTAGCAGGCTAAGTGGAGTAGCAGGCTAAGTGGAGTAGCAGGCTAAGTGGAGTAGCAGGCTAAGTGGAGTAGTAGGCTAAGTGGAGTAGCAGGCTAAGTGGCGTAGCAGGCTAAGTGGAGTAGTAGGCTAAGTGGAGTAGCAGGCTAAGTGGAGTAGTAGGCTAAGTGGAGTAGCAGGCTAAGTGGAGTAGTAGGCTAAGTGGAGTAGCAGGCTAAGTGGAGTAGTAGGCTAAGTGGAGTAGCAGGCTAAGTGGCGTAGCAGGCTAAGTGGAGTAGCAGGCTAAGTGGAGTAGCAGGCTAAGTGGCGTAGCAGGCTAAGTGGAGTAGCAGGCTAAGTGGAGTAGTAGGCTAAGTGGAGTAGCAGGCTAAGTGGAGTAGTAGGCTAAGTGGAGTAGCAGGCTAAGTGGAGTAGTAGGCTAAGTGGAGTAGCAGGCTAAGTGGAGTAGTAGGCTAAGTGGAGTAGCAGGCTAAGTGGCGTAGCAGGCTAAGTGGAGTAGCAGGCTAAGTGGAGTAGCAGGCTAAGTGGCGTAGCAGGCTAAGTGGAGTAGCAGGCTAAGTGGAGTAGTAGGCTAAGTGGCGTAGCAGGCTAAGTGGAGTAGTAGGCTAAGTGGAGTAGCAGGCTAAGTGGCGTAGCAGGCTAAGTGGAGTAGTAGGCTAAGTGGAGTAGCAGGCTAAGTGGAGTAGCAGGCTAAGTGGAGTAGCAGGCTAAGTGGAGTAGCAGGCTAAGTGGAGTAGCAGGCTAAGTGGAGTAGTAGGCTAAGTGGAGTAGCAGGCTAAGTGGAGTAGCAGGCTAAGTGGAGTAGCAGGCTAAGTGGAGTAGCAGGCTAAGTGGAGTAGTAGGCTAAGTGGAGTAGCAGGCTAAGTGGAGTAGCAGGCTAAGTGGAGTAGCTGGCTAAGTGGAGTAGCAGGCTAAGTGGAGTAGCAGGCTAAGTGGAGTAGCAGGCTAAGTGGAGTAGTAGGCTAAGTGGAGTAGCAGGCTAAGTGGAGTAGCAGGCTAAGTGGAGTAGCTGGCTAAGTACAGACAGTGCAGTGGATCAGTGTGTAGGAGGAGGCAGAATGATGTTAAGAGGATCCTGTAACAATAACAAAGTGTTTTTGATGATGACACACCAGTGGTAGGCCTGATCACCGGCGACGATGAGTCAGCCTACAGAGAGGAGGTCAGTGACATGGCAGTGTGGTCCTGGAGCATCAACCTCTCCGTCAACGTCAGTAAGACCAAGGAGCTGATCATGGACTACAGGGAGGAGGTCAGTGACCTGGCAGTGTGGTCCTGGAGCAACAACCTCTCCGTCAACGTCAGTAAGACCAAGGAGCTGATCATGGACTACAGGAAACGGGGAGGTAGGCACGCCCCCATCCACATCGATGGGGCTGTAGTGGAGCAGGTAGACGGCTTCAAGTTCCTCGGTGTCCAAATCACTAAAGACTTCAAATGGTCCAAACACACACGCACAGTCGTGAAGAAGGTGTGACGGTGCCTCTTCCGCCTCAAGAGGTTGAACAAGTTTGGCATGGGCCCTCAAATCCTTTGAGATTGTTTGGGGTATCCGGAAAAAATATTGTCCGGAGAAGACAAGGTGAGCACTACCATCATTCCTATGTCATGCCAACAAGGGAGTGGGCTCACTCATAATTTTGCCTAAGAACACAGCCATGAATAAAGAATGGTACCAACACATCCTCCGAGAGCAACTTCTCCCAACCATCCAGGAACAGTTTGGTGATGAACAATGCCCTTTCCAGCATGATGGAGCACCTTGCCATAAGGCAAAAGTGATAACTAAGTGGCTCGGGGAACAAAACATCGATATTTTGGGTCCATGGCCAGGAAACTCCCCAGACCTTAATCCCATTGAGAACTTGTGGTCAATCCTCAAGATACGGGTGGACAAACAAAAACCCACAAATTCTGACAAACTCCAAGCATTGATTACGCAAGAATATGCTGCCATCAGTCAGGATGTGGCCCAGAAGTTAATTGACAGCATGCCAGGGCAGATTGCAGAGGTCTTGAAAAAGAAGGGTCAACACTGCAAATATGGACTCTTTGTATCAAATGTCATTGTCAATAAAAGCCTTTGACACTTATGAAATGCTTGTAATTATACTTCAGTATTCCATAGTAACATCTGACAAAAATATCTAAAGACACTGAAGCAGCAAACTTTGTGGAAATTAATATTTGTGTCATTCTCAAAACTGTTGGCCACGACTGTATGCTTACTGACTTTATTGTGTATTTCATATTTCCTATTCTTATTTGTTGTGTATTTTGCTAGTAATACATTGCTATTGAATATTGCATTATTAAGTTTTGAGTTTGCAAGAAAGACATTTCACTGTACTTCACTGTACTACTGGAAAATACAAATAGAGTGCTTATTTGAAAGCTAGGGTTGGTGGGGGGAGAGATGGAGACAGAGAGCAGTGAAACAACTGTGAAATACAGTTATGTTATTTATGTTGAGATGTCACTGCAGATGTTGGCAGCTATTGTTTCATCACTTCTAGAGTAGGCCCATAAAGACTGAAATGATTTTCCATGTCAGAGTGCTGTTTTACTGCTCTTGTCTTTAAAGAATGCTTCAGCAGCAGTAAAGCCTGTTTCTCCCCTCTGTTCTCTCCCACACAGCACAATTCACAGCCCTGTCATTACTGAGGCAGCCAGCAGGTCCATCTATATACACAGACCTCTTACTCTGCCCTGAGGCAGTGGTACTATTCTAGACTAACTCAGTGGTACTGTTCTAATCTCACTCAGTGGTACTGTTCTAATCTCACTCAGTGGTACTGTTCTAATCTCACTCAGTGGTACTGTTCTAATCTCACTCAGTGGTACTGTTCTAGACTCACTCAGTGGTACTGTTCTAGACTCACTCAGTGGTACTGTTCTAAACTCACTCAGTGGTACTGTTCTAAACTCACTCAATGGTACTGTTCTAGACTCTTTAGACTCACTCAGTGGTACTGTTCTAGACTTTAGAATCACTCAGTGGTACTGTTCTAGACTCTTTAGACTCACTCAGTGGTACTGTTCTAGACTCTTTAGAATCACTCAGTGGTACTGTTCTAGACTCTTTAGAATCACTCAGTGGTACTGTTCTATACTCTTTAGAATCACTCAGTGGTACTGTTATAAACTCTTTAGAATCACTCTGTGGTACTGTTCTAGACTCTTTAGAATCACTCAGTGGTACTGTTCTAGACTCTTTAGACTCACTCAGTGGTACTGTTCTAGACTCTTTAGAATCACTCAGTGGTACTGTTTTAAACTCTTCAGAATAACTCAGTGGTACTGTTTTAAACTCTTCAGAATAACTCAGTGGTACTGTTTTAAACTCTTCAGAATAACTCAGTGGTACTGTTTTAAACTCTTCAGAATCACTTAGTGGTACTGTTTTAAACTCTTCAGAATAAGTCAGTGGTACTGTTTTAAACTCTTCAGAATAACTCAGTGGTACTGTTTTAAACTCTTCAGAATAAGTCAGTGGTACTGTTTTAAACTCTTCAGAATAACTCAGTGGTACTGTTTTAAACTCTTCAGAATAAGTCAGTGGTACTGTTTTAAACTCTTCAGAATAACTCAGTGGTACTGTTTTAAACTCTTCAGAATAACTCAGTGGTACTGTTTTAAACTCTTCAGAATAACTCAGTGGTACTGTTTTAAACTCTTTAGAATCACTCAGTGGTACTGTTTTAAACTCTTCAGAATAAGTCAGTGGTACTGTTTTAAACTCTTTAGACTCACTCAGTGGTACTGTTCTAGACTCTTTAGAATCACCCGGTGGTACTGTTCTAAACTCTTTAGAATAACTCAGTGGTACTGTTCTAGACTCTTTAGAATAACTCAGTAGTACTGTTCTAGACTCTTCAGAATAACTCAGTGGTACTGTTCTAGACTCTTTAGAATAACTCAGTGGTACTGTTCTAGACTCACTCACCGGTACTGTTCTAGGCTCTTTAGACTCACTCAGTGGTACTGTTCTAGACTCACTCACCGGTACTGTTCTAGGCTCTTTAGACTCACTCAGTGGTACTGTTCTAGACTATTTAGAATCACTCAGTGGTACTTTAGGCACGTCACTAAATGAAAGTTAAGTATATAGTATCTCCAGTGAACAGACCTCCCTGCTCCATCCATCACTCATTACAGTAATACGTATGAAGGTATGACAGTCATGACTCATTAAACATGTCAGGTAGGAGGTAATGTAACAGAACAGACTTTTTGTGAATGTACTGCCAATAGGACTAGCAGCATCAGAGTCTTTTGGTGGGGACATGTATTACCACTAGATGGCACCCTTTGGGAATGTTTTTTTATGTTTTTATCTCTCAAGGCCAAATTACATAAACCCTTAATCTCTGCATTCTGAATAGTTTGGGCTCTGCTTTTGTTAAGTCATTTCTTTTGTTAATAATTAACATCATTTTTTAAGCCCTGTTCAAGGAATTCAAACATACAGCTGTTTGTGCAGCAGAGTGCAGACAGTTCCATAAGGGAAGACAGAGATGAGAACCATCCATGGTTAATGTTGTTGCCATGGTGCTCTCTGCTGCCCTATTGACTCACACAAACAGATGATGTCAGCAGAGCATCATTCAGGTCCATAGGGCCAAGCTATAAATCACTGTTCTCATCCAGTTGTTGTGATTTAGCATCCTGGAAATCAATCCTCTGGCCCAACTTAAGCTCAATTAAACTGTGGTTTTCAGTTTCGCCTCCTCTCTTCCTACTCATCTTGTCTTTTTCATTCTGGCTTGCTGAATGTGATTGTCACAGGAATAGCTCAGGGGAAGGAGAACACACTCCACTGTTTAATTACACACGCTCATGTTGATCCTTCCTGAGAGAACTGCCCTTCAGAACAGCAACTATGGCTCTGGGAGACAAAGAGAGAAGAAAGGAGCAGGAACTCAACAACAACAGCAACAGCCCTGCTCATCATTTCAATAGCTGCTGTCCCTGTGGCTGGTGGGAGAGGAGCTGTACTGCCATTGTGAAATGTAAATAATAATACTGGGTTCTAATGAGGCACGGAACATGAGACTGTGGCTCACAGCAGGAGTAATGGAGTATTTATTTATTTAATTTAACCTTTATTTAACTAGGCAAGTCAGTTAAGAACAAATTATTATTTACAATGACGGCCTACCAAAAGGCAAAAGGCCTCCTGCGGGGACGGGGGCAGGGATTAATTTTTAATTTTTTTAAATATAGGACAAAACATACATCACGACGAGACAACACAACACTACCTAAAGAGAGACCTAAGACAACAACATAACAAGGTAGCAACACAACATGACAACAACATGGTAGCAACACAACATGGTAGCAGCACAAAACATGGTACAAACATTATTGGGCAGACAACAGCACAAAGGGCAAGAAGGTAGAGACAACAAGACATCACACAAAGCAGCCACAGCTGTCAGTAAGAGTGTCCATGATTGAGTCTTTGAATGAAGAGACTGAGATATTACTGTCCAGTTTAAGTGTTTGTTGCAGCTCGTTCCAGTTGCTAGCTGCAGCGAACTGAAAAAAAACAGCGACCCATTGATGTGTATGCTTTGGGGACCTTTAACAGAATGTGACTGGCAAAACGGGTGTTGTGGAGGATGAGGGCTGCAGTAGATATCTCAGACAGGGGGGAGTGAGGCCTCAGAGGGATTTATAAATAGGCATCAACCAGTGGGTCTTGCGATGGGTATACAGAGATGACCAGTTTACAGAGGAGTATGTGCAGTGTGTGCAGTACAGTGACATGTCCTATAAGGAGCATTGGAGGCAAATCTCATGGTCAAATGGTGAAGAACATCTAGCCACTCGAGAGCACTCTTACCTGCCGATATATAAATTACGTCTCCGTAATCTATCTTGGGTAGGATGGTCATCTGAATCAGGGTTAGTTTGGCAGAAGAGGTGAAAGAGGAGCGATTACGATAGAGGAAACCAAGTCTAGATTTAACTTTAACCTGCAGATTTTATATGTGCTGAGAGAAGGACAGTGTACCATCTAGTCATACTCCCAAGTACTTGTATGAGGTGACTACCTCAAGCTCTAAACCCTCAGAGGTAGTAATCACACCTGTGGGGAGAGGGGCATTCTTCTTACCAAACCACACAACCTTTGTTTTGGAGGTGTTCAGAACAAGGTTAAGGATAGAGACACTAAGAAAGCTTTGTTGTAGAGCATTTAACACAAAATCCGGGGAGGGGGCAGCTGAGTATAAGACTATTTTCTGCATATAAATGGATGAGAGATCCTCCCACTGCCTGATCTATGTTGTTCATGTAAATTGAGATGAGCATGGGGCCTAGGATTGAGCCATGCAGTGGCTGAGACGAGATGTTCTGACTTTATACACTGCACTCTTTGAGAGAGGTAGTTAGCAAACCAGGCCAAAGACCCCTCAGAGACACCAATACTCCTTAGCCAGCCCACAAAAATGGAATGGTCTACCGTATCAAAGCTTTGTCCAAGTCAATCAAAATAGCAGCACAACATTGCATAGAATCAAGGGTAATTGTGGCCTTTAAGGTTGCAGTGACACATCCATAACCTCAGCAGAAACCAGATTACATACCAGAGAGATACTATAGACATCAAGAAAGACAGTCAGTTGATTATTGACAAGTGTTTCCAACACTTTTGATGAACGGCAAAATATAAATAATAATGGAGTAATGGTGCCTGGCTTCTCTTAAAGGGATAGGTACAGTAAACAACATGTCTTTACATCTCTCTGAACAGCATAATGGAGTCATGGTGCCTGGCTTCTCTTAAAGGGATAGGTACAGTAAACAACAACACGTCGTTACACCTCTCTGAACAGCATAATGGAGGTTATAGAAGAGTGCAGAGGACAGGGGAGGGTGTGTTTGACCTCTGACTGGACAGACAGATGGGTGGTCTAACTAACAGCTGTCTCTCTTTTCACTCCAGTCAACTTACATCTCATCACCTTCTGTTTTTATTTTCTATCTGAACTACATCTGTCTCTGTCAATACTGATGACTACATCTGTCTCTGTCTATATTGATGACTACATCTGTCTCTGTCAATATTGATGACTACATCTGTGTCTGTCAATATTGATGACTACATCTGTGTCTGTCAATACTGATGACTACATCTGTCTCTGTCAATACTGATGACTACATCTGTCTCTGTCAATACTGATGACTACATCTGTCTCTGTCAATACTGATGACTACATCTGTCTCTGTCAATACTGATGACTACATCTGTCTCTGTCAATACTGATGACTACATCTGTCTCTGTCAATACTGATGACTACATCTGTCTCTGTCAATACTGATGACTACATCTGTCTCTGTCAATACTGATGACTACATCTGTCTTTGTCAATACTGATGACTACATCTGTCTCTGTCAATACTGATGACTACATCTGTCTCTGTCAATACTGATGACTACATCTGTCTCTGTCAATACTGATCACTACATCTGTCTCTGTCAATACTGATGACTACATCTGTCTCTGTCAATACTGATCACTACATCTGTGTCTGTCAATACTGATGACTACATCTGTCTCTGTCAATACTGATGACTACATCTGTCTCTGTCAATACTGATGACTACATCTGTCTCTGTCAATACTGATGACTACATCTGTCTCTGTCAATACTGATGACTACATCTGTCTCTGTCAATACTGATGACTACATCTGTCTCTGTCAATACTGATGACTACATCTGTCTCTGTCAATACTGATGACTACATCTGTCTATGTCAATACTGATGACTACATCTGTCTCTGTCAATATTGATGACTACATCTGTCTCTGTCAATACTGATGACTACATCTGTCTCTGTCAATACTGATCACTACATCTGTGTCTGTCAATACTGATGACTCCATCAGATGACTACATCTGTCTCTGTCAATATTGATGACTACATCTGTCTCTGTCAATATTGATGACTACATCTTTGTCTGTCAATACTGATGACTACATCTGTAGCTGTGGCGATGTAATTTACAAAATAGCCTCCAATACCCTACTCAACAAATTGGATGCAGTCTATCACAGTGCAATCCGTTTTGTCACCAAAGCCCCATATACTACCCACCATTGCGACCTGTACGCTCTCGTTGGCTGGCCCTCGCTTCATACTCGTCGCCAAACCCACTGGCTCCATGTCATCTACAAGACCCTGCTAGGTAAAGTCCCCCCTTATCTCAGCTCGCTGGTCACCATAGCATCTCCCACCTGTAGCACACGCTCCAGCAGGTATATCTCTCTAGTCACCCCCAAAACCAATTCTTTCTTTGGCCGCCTCTCTTTCCAGTTCTCTGCTGCCAATGACTGGAACGAACTACAAAAATCTCTGAAACTGGAAACACTTATCTCCCTCACTAGCTTTAAGCACCAACTGTCAGAGCAGCTCACAGATTACTGCACCTGTACATAGCCCACCTATAATTTAGCCCTATCAACTACCTCTTTCCCAACTGTATTTTATTTATTTTGCTCCTTTGCACCCCATTATTTTTATTTCTACTTTGCACATTCTTCCATTGCAAAACTACCATTCCAGTGTTTTACTTGCTATATTGTATTTACCTTGCCACCAAGGCCTTTTTTGCCTTTACCTCCCTTCTCACCTCATTTGCTCACATTGTATATAGACTTGTTTATACTTTATTATTGACTGTATGTTTGTTTTACTCCATGTGTAACTCTGTGTTGTTGTATCTGTCGAACTGCTTTGCTTTATCTTGGCCAGGTCGCAATTGTAAATGAGAACTTGTTCTCAACTTGCCTACCTGGTTAAATAAAGGTAAAATAAAAATAAATAAATAAAGCTGTCAGAATCAATTAATTACATCTGTGGCTGTCAGTATTGATAATTACATCTGTGGCTGTCAGTATTGATGACTACATCTGTGGCTGTCAGTTGTGATAATTACATCTGTGGCTGTCAGTATTGGTGACTACATCTGTGGCTGTCAGTATTGATGACTACATCTGTGGCTGCCAGTATTGATAATTACATCTGTGGTTGTCAGTATTGATAATTACATCTGTGGCTGTCAGTTGTGATAATTACATCTGTGGCTGTCAGTATTGATGACAACATCTGTGGCTGTCAGTATTGATAATTACATCTGTGGCTGCCAGTATTGATAATTACATCTGTGGCTGTCAGTTGTGATAATTACATCTGTGGCTGTCAGTTGTGATAATTACATCTGTGGCTGCCAGTATTGATAATTACATCTGTGGCTGTCAGTTGTGATAATTACATCTGTGGCTGTCAGTTGTGATAATTACATCTGTGGCTGCCAGTATTGATAATTACATCTGTGGCTGTCAGTATTGATAATTACATCTGTGGCTGTCAGTATTGATAATTACATCTGTGGCTGTCAGTATTGATGACAACATCTGTGGCTGTCAGTATTGATAATTACATCTGTGGCTGCCAGTATTGATAATTACATCTGTGGCTGTCAGTTGTGATAATTACATCTGTGGCTGTCAGTTGTGATAATTACATCTGTGGCTGCCAGTATTGATAATTACATCTGTGGCTGTCAGTATTGATAATTACATCTGTGGCTGTCAGTATTGATGACAACATCTGTGGCTGTCAGTATTGATAATTACATCTGTGGCTGCCAGTATTGATAATTACATCTGTGGCTGTCAGTATTGATGACAACATCTGTGGCTGTCAGTATTGATAATTACATCTGTGGCTGCCAGTATTGATAATTACATCTGTGGCTGTCAGTTGTGATAATTACATCTGTGGCTGTCAGTTGTGATAATTACATCTGTGGCTGCCAGTATTGATAATTACATCTGTGGCTGTCAGTATTGATAATTACATCTGTGGCTGTCAGTATTGATAATTACATCTGTGGCTGTCAGTTGTGATAATTACATCTGTGGCTGTCAGTTGTGATAATTACATCTGCGGCTGTCAGTATTGGTGACTGCATCTGTGTCTTTTTGTCACGCCCTGACCTTAGAGAGCCTTTTTATGTCTCTATTTCGTTTGGTCAGGGTGTGATTTGGGGTGGGCATTCTATGTTCTGTTTTCTATGGTTTTGTATTTCTATGTTTTGGCTGGGTTTGGTTCTCAATCAGGGACAGCTGTCTATCGTTGTCTCTGATTGGGAATCATACTTAGGCAGCCTTTTCCCCTTTTGTCAGTGTGGGTAGTTAACTTTGTTTGTGGAAATTAGCCCTGTAAGCATTACGGTTGTTTCTTTCGTTTGTAGTTTTGTTTGCAACATTTTAAAAGAAAAGAAAATGTATGCTCACCACGCTGCACTTTGGTCCACTTCTTTTGACGACCGTGACACTGTCAGTATTGATAATTACATCTGTGGCTGTCAGTATTGATAATTACATCTGTGGCTGTCAGTATTGATAATTACATCTGTGGCTGTCAGTATTGATAATTACATCTGTGGCTGTCAGTATTGATAATTACATCTGTGGCTGTCAGTATTGATAATTACATCTGTGGCTGTCAGTATTGATGACAACATCTGTGGCTGTCAGTATTGATAATTACATCTGTGGCTGTCAGTATTGATGACAACATCTGTGGCTGTCAGTATTGATAATTACATCTGTGGCTGTCAGTATTGATGACAACATCTGTGGCTGTCAGTATTGATAATTACATCTGTGGCTGTCAGTATTGATAATTACATATGTGGCTGTCAGTATTGATGACAACATCTGTGGCTGTCAGTATTGATAATTACATCTGTGGCTGTCAGTTTTGATGACAACATCTGTGGCTGTCAGTATTGATAATTACATCTGTGGCTGTCAGTATTGATGAGAACATCTGTGGTTGTCAGTATTGATAATTACATCTGTGGCTGTCAGTATTGATAATTACATCTGTGGCTGTCAGTATTGATAATTACATCTGTGGCTGTCAGTATTGATAATTACATCTGTGGCTGTCAGTATTGATAATTACATCTGTGGCTGTCAGTATTGATGACTACATCTGTGGCTGTCAGTATTGATGACTACATCTGTGGCTGTTCGTATTGATAATTACATCTGTGGCTGTCAGTATTGATGACTACATCTGTGGCTGTCAGTATTGATAATTACATCTGTGGCTGTCAGTATTGATAATTACATCTGTGGCTGGCAGTATTGGTGACTACATCTGTGGCTGTCAGTATTGATAATTACATCTGTGGTTGTCAGTATTGATGACTACATCTGTGGCTGTCAGTATTGGTGACTACATCTGTGGCTGTCAGTATTGGTGACTGCATCTGTGGCTGTCAGTATTGATGACTACATCTGTGGCTGGCAGTATTGGTGACTGCATCTGTGGCTGTCAGTATTGATGACTACATCTGTGGTTGTCAGTATTGGTGACTACATCTGTGGCTGTCAGTATTGATAATTACATCTGTGGCTGGCAGTATTGGTGACTACATCTGTGGCTGTCAGTATTGATAATTACATCTGTGGCTGTCAGTATTGATGACTACATCTGTGGCTGTCAGTATTGATAATTACATCTGTGGCTGTCAGTATTGATAATTACATCTGTGGCTGTCAGTATTGATAATTACATCTGTGGCTGTCAGTATTGATGACTACATCTGTGGCTGTCAGTATTGATGACTACATCTGTGGCTGTCAGTATTGATAATTACATCTGTGGCTGTCAGTATTGGTGACTACATCTGTGGTTGTCAGTATTGGTGACTACATCTGTGGTTGTCAGTATTGGTGACTACATCTGTGGTTGTCAGTATTGGTGACTACATCTGTGGCTGTCAGTATTGGTGACTGCATCTGTGGCTGTCAGTATTGGTGACTGCATCTGTGGCTGTCAGTATTGATGACTACATCTGTGGCTGGCAGTATTGGTGATGTGACCGCTGACTAGCATGGTCACGTTCAGGGTCAGGTCATCCCAGCATGATCATGGTCATGCTGCGTCACACAGGTCCACCCATTCAACAGGTCTGTCCAGACTAGTGTGAGATATGCTTTATTATGTAGAGACAGAGAGAGCTAGTCATTGATTCTCAGCATGACTAATGCTGTCTGAGGAGTGTGTGTGTAGACTATCAATGACTGGCCATCTCTCTCTCTGTGAGTCAGATGGTTCATACAGACAGATAGGGCTGGGCAGCGCCTGGCTAATGCTACTCGGCAAACATAGGGTTCATACAGACAGACAGGGCTGGGCAGCGCCTGGCTAATGCTACTCGGCAGACACAGGGTTCATACAGAAAGATAGGGCTGGGCAGCGCCTGGCTAATGCTACTCGGCAGACACAGGGTTCATACAGAAAGATAGGGCTGGGCAGCGCCTGGCTAATGCTACTCGGCAGACACAGGGTTCATACAGAAAGATAGGGCTGGGCAGCACTTGTCTAACGCTACTCGGCAGACACAGGGTTCATACAGACAGACAGGGCTGGGCAGCGCCTGGCTAATGCTACTCGGCAGACACAGGGTTCATACAGAAAGATAGGGCTGGGCAGCACTTGTCTAACGCTACTCGGCAGACACAGGGTTCATACAGACAGACAGGGCTGGGCAGCGCCTGGCTAATGCTACTCGGCAGACACAGGGTTCATACAGAAAGATAGGGCTGGGCAGCACTTGTCTAACGCTACTCGGCAGACACAGGGTTCATACAGACAGACAGGGCTGGGCAGCGCCTGGCTAATGCTACTCGGCAGACACAGGGTTCATACAGACAGACAGGGCTGGGCAGTGCCTGGCTAATGCTACTCGGCAGACACAGGGTTCATACAGACAGACAGGGCTGGGCAGCGCCTGGCTAATGCTACTCGGCAGACACAGGGTTCATACAGAAAGATAGGGCTGGGCAGCGCCTGGCTAATGCTACTCGGCAGACACAGGGTTCATACAGACAGACAGGGCTGGGCAGCGCCTGGCTAATGCTACTCGGCAGACACAGGGTTCATACAGAAAGATAGGGCTGGGCAGCGCCTGGCTAATGCTACTCGGCAGACACAGGGTTCATACAGACAGACAGGGCTGGGCAGTGCCTGGCTAATGCTACTCGGCAGACACAGGGTTCATACAGACAGACAGGGCTGGGCAGCGCCTGGCTAATGCTACTCGGCAGACACAGGGTTCATACAGAAAGATAGGGCTGGGCAGCGCCTGGCTAATGCTACTCGGCAGACACAGGGTTCATACAGACAGACAGGGCTGGGCAGCGCCTGGCTAATGCTACTCGGCAGACACAGGGTTCATACAGACAGACAGGGCTGGGCAGTGCCTGGCTAATGCTACTCGGCAGACACAGGGTTCATACAGACAGACAGGGCTGGGCAGCGCCTGGCTAATGCTACTCGGCAGACACAGGGTTCATACAGAAAGATAGGGCTGGGCAGCGCCTGGCTAATGCTACTCGGCAGACACAGGGTTCATACAGAAAGATAGGGCTGGGCAGTGCCTGGCTAATGTTACTCGGCAGACACAGGGTTCATACAGACAGACAGGGCTGGGCAGTGCCTGGCTAATGCTACTCGGCATACACAGGGTTCATACTAATTGGCACACTATTCTTTTCACTATATAGTACACTACTTTTGACCTGAGCCCTATGGGCCCTGGTAGAAAGAAGTGCACTATAGAGGGAATAGGGTGCCATGTGGGACGTAAACACAATCACTGAGTAACAGGAGCCAAATGACTGATGTTACAGAGAGACAGGAGGTTAGTGAGTACTGTGCTGTCAGGCCATCAAGCCTGTCTGTCATCACTGCCCAGGAACACACTAGACAGATATACAATAGACAGATATACAATAGACAGATATACAATGTTCCTAGAGACCATCAAATAGAAGGTCAATACACAAACAAACAAAGCTTACCAAGACAGAGGGTTGAACACACAGATGCACATCACAGGCACGCACGGATGGACGGACAAATACACACACAAACATATACACATTACTGCACATTCACACAGAGATAGCCCACAGTCAGATAGCTGTCACGGCAGGGGGGAGAGACTGAGATCCATCTGATAGAGCTCTACAGGACCACATGAAAAATGAGCTTCTGATAGGAAACAACACACTTCTTATAGCTTGATAACAGCAGGTCAATGTCAAGAGCTGCTTGAGACCCATAAAATGTCTCTGACAGTCTGACTAATGTCTCTTTACAACAGACCAGGGAGGTCGTGTTGCATTAGGGCACTTTGAATGTGTATTCTATTATCTCTGAGGCATATGTTGCTACTACATAAAACAAATGGATCATATCGTGTCGGTTTGGAAACTTCCATCTGGCAAAATCAACAAAGACGATTTGCATCAGAATTGAATACATTTGGTGTTTCATCTTGGCTCTGAAAGTTAATTAATTAAAATGATTGCATTTTAGTAAAACCACAATAAGAGCATCTGCTATACTGTAGGCAAAGTCTAATTCATATTCAACAGTAAACACAAAGTAAATATACTATAGAAATCCATCATTTCACCCACTTTATTTGGGAGCATGACTTGCTAGATGCTCGTTGGACTCACAGAGACCCAGTTCAATCAACCACAGAGTGAGTTTCACCCAAATGTTTACACAGTGTTTTATGGACAGGTGTGGTTTGACGTCAATATCCACAAACAATATATCTGCAAGAGGAACAGTTGCAGGTGTGTCAATTTAAACGCATTGAACCCATCTTTGACAAGTACAGAGTAAACAATCTGTAATGTATCCAGTCTCTGAGGTCTCTTCTGCTGGGACCAGACAGTACTGCTCATACTCAACCAGCAGCACTGTGAGCAGTGGAGAGGACAGAGGGGGGCAGTGGTGAGCAGACACAGCTGGACAGGTCTATATGAGACTGTGATCATCATCACTGATTTTACCAACCCCACAACATTACAGTAATCTACTATGAGTAGGTTTGCAGAGGGAGGGTAACTCAGTAAACTCACTAACATTTTGGATCACGGATTTTATGTAATTCATGACAAGACATCAAGTGGCCTTTTTAGGTACTTCAGATTATTACAGGAGTCTAATTATGTCTGGTCCTCTGTGTGATCAATTAAATACATACAATCATAAAATATGATTTTAAAATAAAACATTTAATGACAAACTAAAATATCAACTTAGTGAATGCCATTGGCAACATGAAATATATTTTTTATTTATTTTACAATGTCAATATGTCTTTGTTGTAAATTATTTTAGCACCCCAAAAAAAAAAAGAGTTCATAATTGAACAGTTGTATAGTTAATGCCAGAGTTGATTGTTGAATGCCATCATTAATTAAGCTATTTTCTCTTGACCCATATGGTCTGTCTACTAGAAATGCATGGACAATATGGACACAGATAAAAACTGTTTAGACTATATACAGTATGAAAGTTATATTACCAAATTACCAAAGTTACCATCGATTGCCATATATTTTCTGTTAATTACCAAAATGACCGGTAGCTTTGCAACCTTAACCACGAGACACTCCATGTTCTCACCATAGGGAACGTGTCAACCGCACACTGACACCATTCCTCACCCCTCTGGAATAAAGAATACTCTCTCTTCCACTCCAAGAGAGTGCTGGATGAGCAGGTTCCCTGTATATAACCAGCCCACCTGTCAGTCAGCATGCTGTGTGAGAGAGAGGACGTCTGTTACGGGAGCTCTCTCTCTCTCAGGCAGAGAGAGGCAGAGACAGAGACAAAGAGAGAGAGAGAGAGAGTGAGAGACTAAACTAAAGCCCAAACGGCTGGCGCTGTTCTACTCATGTGTTGATGTGAGTAGCAGGGTCCTCTGGTCCATACCAGGGGAACATAGTGTAGGCCTACACAGTGTTATTAGTGAGAACAATGTGATGACGGTATCACGCTGTCTGGTTAAAGGATACAGAACATCTCAACTAGGCTGATAACATACTCTTCCATGGTTCTGTAGGCTACATGAACAGGGTGACTCAACCCAAACCAAACAAAGTGGGGCTCTACTTTTGTTCTTCCACTGTAATGATCATGCTACTTAAAAATATAAATAGTCTAGATACATTTACACTTAAATGTATTTAGCCCTCAGAAAATGTATTGGAGAAACCCTGCTTTCAGAGGAAATCTCACTGTGTATGTAGGCTACACATGCTCATACACACACACACACACACACTGGAAAAATGCATAATTGTGCTCTCAATGTGCACCAATGATGCATTTTGGCTATGCTAATATTATATTACTGAATGAACCAAGAATCCAGAATCTCCTCTAATCAATAATAATGAATAGTGGTTCAGCCTGCAGCCCCATCACTCAGAACCATCTCATTTAAATGGTTTATACACACACATGCTGTCCTTTCACACTCACATGCAAACATTTGCATAACACACACAAGGCTGGCTGTAACATATGCTCTCACTCACTCACACACACATACAGAAACAGAACACACACACAGGTGCAGAACATCTCAGTCACACAGAGTGAGTGCCCTAAGCCATGCGGTTCCACCTGCTTAGAATGCGTTTGAGCTCCTCTCTACCAAAGCCCCATCCCTCCCTCTTCTGTCTCTAACACACACAGTCCCCATTCAGTAAAGATCATTACTTTAGTGAAATGAAGGACGCTGGAGTACAATGTGTTCATCATAGAGCAACACACTCTCATAGGACTGGCCATGCCTCTGAGTGGTGCACTCTGAAACACTCATCTTATCATCTTCTATCTGCTACAGACACCTGGAATGGAATGGCCTTATTATGATTGACAACCTTTGATTGGCAGTTTTATTTTAAGAATGATTTAAAAAAAGAGCAAATTCCATTGAATCACACTTGAGTGGTCTGGTAGGGGCACAGCCTAGGTGTCTAAACGTGTGTCACAAAGCATGGTGGAATGTGATGCTACGTAGTGAATTGCTGTTTATTAAGCTGAGGGGTTAGAGCAGTCAAGATGGGAATGCCCCGTGGCTGTGGACACGCAGTACACAAACACCTTGAGAACACACCTGACACACCCACCTCAGCTGAGCACAAGTCTATTCATGCAACACAATGAGTGTTTCTGTTTGGTCATAAACAAACTGAAAAATCTTGGCCAAATGTGACGGAGGACATGAAAAAATAGGAAGAACAAGGAGAGCTGACAAAATGTGCTTCTAAGAAACAGAAGCACTATGGCAACCAGTGATCTCTGTATCAGACTGTCTCTGGTCATTTTCTCCCCTCTCTTTTTCTTTCACTTTCCCCTTTCCTTTGAGTTTTGGCGATGGCAAATGTTGACTAGAATAGGTTACGCAGCGTTCTTTATCCCGGGCTGCATGAGTGCAGGAGGAAGAGAGAGAGGAAAGAACTGAACAATGTGGCTCGCAAACAGGTGAGGGCTCTGGGAGTGTGGTGTCAGGAAAACAACCTCTCACAAAAAAGGAGATGATTGTGGTCTTCAGGAAACAGCAGACGGGAACCGAGTGGAGAAGGTGGAAAGTTTTAAGTTCCTCGGTGTACACATCACAGACAAACGGAAACGGTCCACCCACACAGACAGCGGGGTGAAGAAGGCGCAACAGCGCCTTTTCAACCTCAGGAGGCTGAAGAAATTTGGCTTATTACCTAAAACCCTCACAAACATTTATAGATGCACAATTGAGAGCATCCTGTCGGGCTGTATCACCGCCTGGTGTGGCAACTGCACCACAACCGCCCACCGGGGGAAAACCAAACCTCCAGGACACCTACAGCCCCTGATGTTACAGGAAGGCCAAAAAGATAATAAAGGACAACAACCACCAGAGCCACTGCCTGTTCACCCCGCTATCATCCAAAAGGTGAGGTCAGTACAGGTGCATCAAAGTTGAGACCAAGAAACTGAAAAACAGCAATCAGACTGTTAAACAGCCATCACTAGCACAGAGAGGCTGCAGCCTACATACACATACTTGAAATCATTGGCCACTTTAATAAATTGAACACTAGTCACTTTAAATAATGTTTACATATCTTGCATTACTCATCTCATACAGTATGTGTATACTGTATTCTATACTATCTACTGTATCTCAGTCTATGCCGCTCTGACATTGCCGTCCATATATTCATATATTCTTGATTCCAGTCCTCTCTCATTATTTCTTGAGCTCTCCTTCTGTCTCTCTTGGCAATCGATGTTTGGACCAAAGTCAATGGTAAACTATTCAATAAGGTCCTCTGTCTCTCTCTCCCCTACCCCATGTTGTTCTGTCTCTCTCCCTCCCACCCCCATGTCATTCTCTATCTCTCTGTCTCTCTCTCCACACCCTGTCTTTTCTCTGTCTCTGTCACTCTCTCTCAATCTCTCTCTCCCCACCCCATGTCGTTCTGCCCCCCCCCCAACCCCATGTCATTCTTTGTCTCTCTGTCTCTCTCTCCACCTCTCTCTCTCATTATTTCTTGAGCTCTCCTTCTCTGTCTCTCTCTCCACCTCTCTCTCTCATTATTTCTTGAGGTCTCCTTCTCTGTCTCTCATTATTTCTTGAGCTCTCCTTCTCTGTCTCTCTCTCCACCTCTCTCTCTTATTATTTATTGAGCTCTCCTTCTCTGTCTCTCTCTCTACCTCTCTCTCTCATTATTTCTTGAGCTCTCCTTCTCTGTCTCTCTCTCCCATTATTTCTTGAGCTCTCCTTCTGTCTCTCTTGGCAATCGATGTTTGGACCAAAGTCAATGGTAAACTATTCAATAAGGTCCTCTTAACACACTAACAGAGGCAATTAAAATGAGAAAATTCCCTACAGAAAAGTATTAAGAAGAATAATCTGTAAAATGTCCTCCAATAAAGTGCTGGTCAGTAGCAGAAACGGCTAACCTTCAATGTAGAGCTTGGACTGCCTGTCATCCTCAGCTCTGATGGAACAACGTGTCTACTTTTGAAAGTCATCCAACACAAAGACATATAGAGTCTCAGAGTCTCCCTCAATGAAATCAATTACATTTTCTCCAAAACCAAGCAATTACCCAGGCAACAACAATTTATTCATGGTTGTCTGATGGGATTGAACACATTCAGTGAGACGAGATGGAGAGAGATGGGGGAAGAGAAGAGAGAGAGATGGAGAAATAGAGCGAGACAGAGAGAGAGAAACAGCATGACAGAGAGTTATTTCATCAAGCTGTGACCTCTGATGGAGAACACTGCATGTCACTTCATTCTGGCAAAGAGAGACTTTTCTCCACTGATTGTGTGACCTCCTTCTCACCCTCCTCTTGTGTTTTTGCCTCTCCCATATTTTCCCTTTCGTTCCAATTTTTTTTCTGGACACATTGTCCACAACAAGACTGATTATAAACACCTAAAATGTGTCCAACGAACAAGGGTTGATGGGGGGCCCACCTGTGGTTGGGGATACTCTGGTATATACTCTTCATGTACTAGTTCCATTTCCAGGTTCAGCATTGTAGATGGTTTCATTTTGACAACGGTGAGTAGTTGTTTGTGTGTTTTCCCAGGGAAATCTTCACATGCTGGATCAATATCTCTGGGATCACTTACACCAACAAATTAGTCTGTTGCAGAGCTGGGTCGGTCTGGCTGTGCAACGATGTGGTCTGTCAGTAGCTGGCCTGATAAACCATATTCTGCTTCTGTCTGTTTGATTTCTGAGCCTTCGCAGCAGCATGTTACAGTACATGTGTTGAATGCTAAAATGTCACTCAGTCAGAAAGTCATTAGAAAACCCCTCAATACTGCCAACGGCCAAATGTTTTATTACTGATACAAGAGAATGAAACTCAAGAGAGCATATTTCATCAACTTGTATTTGAAGATTTTTGGTGCTAGAATACAAATAATACATCTATCCCGGACAGCAATACAACATTTAACAAAAACATGTCCCATGTTTCACAGTACAGTAGATCTTAATGCTTTGTTATTCAGCACAGTGCTTGAAACATTCCCAAACCAGAAACCGTGGACTGATGGCAGCATTCGAGCGAAACTGAAAGCTTGAACCACTGCTTTTAACCAGGGCAAGGTTCCTCGGCGTACACATCACGGACAAACTGAATTGGTCCACCCACACAGACAGCGTTGTGAAGAAGGCGCAGCAGCGCCTCTTCAACCTCAGGAGGCTGAAGAAATTCGGCTTGTCACCAAAAGCACTCACAAACTTCCACAGATGCACAATCGAGAGCATCCTGTCGGGCTGTATCACCGCCTGGTACGGCAACTGCTCCGCCCACAACCGTAAGGCTCTCCAGAGGGTAGTGAGGTCTGCACAACGCATCACCGGGGGCAAACTACCTGCCCTCCAGGACACCTACACCACCCGATGTCACAGGAAGGCCATAAAGATCATCAAGGACAACAACCACCCGAGCCACTGCCTGTTCACCCTGTTATCATCCAGAAGGCGAGGTCAGTACAGGTGCATCAAAGCTGGGACCGAGAGACTAAAAAACAGCTTCTATCTCAAGGCCATCAGACTGTTAAACAGCCACCACTAACATTGAGTGGCTGCATTGTCAGAACTAGAAGCACACGCATTTCGCTACACTCACATTAACATCTGCTAACCATGTGTATGACAAATACAAATTTGATTTGATTTGATATCTGAAAAACAAAAAGCATCATCCCTGGTTATTATGCAGTGGCTTCCAGCATGTCATGGAATGGCTGGGGTTTGGGACACTCTGGCTGATCAGGAACAGGGATTATGCAGTAGGGCCAGGTGGCCTCAGACACTTGAACTGCACTTCTGATGAGGAAATAAATATCCCTCTTCTTGAAGTACCCTAAATCAAACATCCATAATTAAGATTAAATCCCCCCCATCTCACACTAGATCAGCCCCCAGTTATAAATCTGTGGATAGCGCCTCTCGATTACTCTCTTCCCCGTCGCTCTCTGTCTCTCGCATGCACACCCCACCCACACACACACACATCCACCCACACACACACATCCACCCACCCACCCACACACACACACAGACTGGTTAATATGGATGCATCCATAAATTAAAGGTAGTCATATGATCATATTTCTCTCTGGTTATCAGTCTCTGTGGATTAACATGAGAAGTGGCTCTCCAGAAAACAACACAGCTTTTTGCCATTTCGATAGTTAGGTACTATTCAGGGATGGATTTAACAACCAAATGCAGCATTTCAGTGGTATTAGGCCAAAGTGTTTTGTCTGTCCCTGACCACCAATGTCAATGGCATTATCACCTCTGATTTTCCACCGCCCAATCACATCAACCTCATCAGCATCTACAAGAGTTATTTTGACCAATCAGGTGTCTCCAGCTGCCTTCTTGGAACTAGTCCCTGACCAATCGCATCATTGTCACAGCCCACTGTAGTAGTGCCTCTGTCCAATCTCATCAACTTCATAGTAATCTATGCTGACAGGCCAACAAAGCCTGGGGGAAACCAGCACAGGGGGAGGATTTTTGAAATCACGTACCTTCCAAGTTCCACACACATACTACCAAACACGCATGTGCATGACCACCAAGACTGCTGCCATTTTTATCATGCTTTCATCACCTACTACTTCAGGGCTCCCACAGCTGTCACATCCAAGCAGGCGGCCAGAACATAATGGCTGCTGTGTTTCTTTGTAGGGACACCCAGGGGACAACCTGCATTTCCCATATGCTGTCATGTCACTGTCACCCTGTCACTGACCCTTTATCTGGGGTGGCATCAAAGTCTCCTTCAAGCCCTCCACCTCTGCCATGGGTCATTCCATTTGATCAAATAGAATGCTCCCCCTGCTTTCTGTCCAGTCCCTTCTCCTGCATGACACCAAAGCCCAGCCTCAGTCCTGCCTCCTGAGTATTCAGTGGCAATTTTAGCATGTAAATATTGGTGGGGAACCCCAAATTTGATGCATGCCAGCAAAGCCACTATACAACACATTAATTGCACTATAACGGTGACAAACGGTGCCCACAACTTGCTAGGGCCTACATAAAGCTGTCCCAACAGCAGTCCCAACACCTTACCACTGCTACACCTGGCTATCAGCGGAGCCTTGTCTGGCAGCGAAACAGTTCATTCAGCCTCATTTACTGATTAGCTGACATGGCTGACTTGCTTAAACAAATGTAGTTTATACTGACAATTGAGATACAAACTAACAATGGCATAAGGGGACGACAAGCGGATAAGAGGCAATCCGTAATTTCGATTAAGACAATCATGAACGAGCTAGAATGGAAGTAGTCAATATAACTATTTGTTCAGCACTTTTGAAATGTACAGCAACAAAATTCAGAACATGGTCTGTTCTTACAGTATTCTCCCTGTACACCAAGTCAGAACCGTAGGATAAATATAGGGGGCATATAAGCACACAATGAAAGCTCTTACAATAGTCGATGATGACATTTCTCTAAAACAGGCTATAGTCATCATGTGCACCACCAAGTCAGAACAGTAGGCTAAATTATGAGGGAAAAGGGAACAAATTATTAGGGTGAGGCGCATGGGCTACTACCAGCCTACTACAGAACATGCACTTAGTATTACTTTCTTAGCTACATATCTCCCTGCCATATTACATAATTTATGCAGCAGCATAAAATACATTTCTGGACTCACCTTGTTGTGCTGTGCTCACTTGTCATCAAAGTCTGACATTCTCTGGATTTATGGTGCTTTCAAGACAACTGGGAACTTGGGAAAAAAACAAGGTTGAATCATGACGTTAGTGATCTTCAGGTCGGAACTCTAGAAAGAGGCTTGAGTTCCCAACTTGGAGTTCCGAGTTGGATGACCGTTCAAAACGTATTTTCCCAGTCAGAGCTTGTTTTCTCCCCTGTTCCCAGTTGTCTTAGACTCACTGAAGTCTGAGATTTCCCAGTTCCAAGTTTCCATTTGTTTTGAACGCGGAAGAAGTCATGCTGGATTGACAGCATGGCCAATGTTGAATATGTATCCTTTTAAGCTTGTTAAAGAAATCTTTAAACCCAGACTTGGACCACACACCCACTCCACTAAATAGCAGGCTAGTTATTCCTTTGCAATGCTTGCAGTTAGCCACTGATTCCTTCCAAACCACTCATTTTTGAATTTGCGATTTCCAACTTGTCGTGTAATGTCCAATGGCCGATGAGCACCGATACATTTTACATATATTTTCTCTACATATGACAAGTATTGAAAAGGATTTGCCAGTAGATTGTCGTCTTGATTCATGATGATGACTGCTAGCTTGCTAGCTCATTTTAAAAGCATGATGTAGACATGATCAGTCAAATCAAAGCTACGGTAGATATAATGTTATTTGACGTCATTTTATCTGTGGCCAATGACCTTGAACCTTCTTGGATGGGCACTTCCAATGTTGCTCTATGGCATCACCCAAGGAGCTTGAATTTTCGAGCTATCCCGTGGATTTTGCGTAGTGTCCCCATGAGTGACAGAAGACTGAGCCAATCACGGCGCAACTAGAGAAGATTGCCAACCCCTATGTTCTGTATTTTCAGCTGGCTGCCCCACTACCACAGAAAGAACTGAGCTAGGCTGAAACATCTGCATTTTGGAGCTGCCTTTCTCAAGAAAGCAAAAAAAAAGTTTGTATGCAGCTACATTATATTAACTCTGTTTTTTTGTTGTTGTTTGCAAACTGATATGTGACACGTATTAATGCCAATATAAATGCAAAACAGCGGGTCGCCACTGTGAATGTTGATCATCATTCTCTGGATGACCTATGTGGTCACTGAGCAGAGGGAAATGGTCAGAGAGCATGTGTTTGATGCCGTTTCCTGGTGGACAGCAGTTTTTATGGTGTGAAAAAGTCATTAAGTTCCCATTAAGCCCATGTGGCCTGACTCCTTTCAGCAGACTGGGGGAGATGAGAGAGGGGAGGGATCAATATATTCACTCACTGTGAAAAGAGGGGATGGCCAATGTTAATAGTTTGACATTAACAATATTGCTGGCATTATGATCAAATTAACAGGACACATAATAATCCTTCAGTATGCTCAGCATGCCCAGTTTTTTTTTTTTTTTTTTTTTTTTTGTGTGTGTGTGTGTGTGTGTGCGTGTGTGTGTGTGTGTGTGTGTGTGTGTGTGTGTGTGTGTGTGTGTGTGTGTGTGTGTGTGTGTGTGTGTGTGTGTGTGTGTGTGTAGGGCACCTGCAGCGATGCCTCAGAAATCTATCACTATGTAATGGGTCCTGGGAGATGAGTATTCCCAGAGACGTGTGAGGCTGTGCAACCACCCAGCAAGTGGCCCAATCATGGTCAGCGGTCTGACCATCTGACCTCATGGAATTGGTCCTGCTCTAACTCTCTATCATATGTAATAAGGTGAGCAGAGGGATGGCACACAGGTATTGTCCTTTCCTTTCTTTTCTCCTTTTCATGTTGTCTTTGAAGTCACAAATGGCTCCAGAGAGATATTTTCACTGCAATAGTTAATTCACAAAAGTGAGTAAAACATCCCCATTGATATCTGTTTCCATGTGCACATGCAGGGATCCAAATATAACCTATTACAGTTTCACCACCTTTTTATTCCTCCCTCCCTCTCACATTCAGTATAGCCGCTAAGGGTTCCATCCCGAATGGCACCCTATTCTCTAGTGCACAACTTTTGACCAGAGCTTTATGGGTTGCGGTTCAAAAGTAGTACAATATATACAGAATAGGGTGCCATTTAAGACACATCCAAGGTGTGAGCGCCCACACCGAGGCATATCGTTACCTTCCCTTAAATCTTAACGTTTAGTTCTCACTGGTACTGGAAGTAATGGCTGCACATAGGCAATCATCTCACCAGGGGAGCATCCGCATTAAACACGGCCTTCACCAATCACAGCACTGGGGGGAAAGGAAAATGCTTCATAAATTATCTCATTCACACTGTCATGACGTTGGCCTTTTTGGGTATAGCAAGCCCATCCCCCTCTCCCTGACTCTCCCTGACTCCCCCTTGCCTCTTTCAACTAGGCTGCTGTGGTCAGTGGTCGTAAATTCCTGAGAAGACCTCATGGACACACAGTTATAGAGAGTAGTTTTTCACGGAGACAAAGGAAATCCTTTCACCTCACAGAACTTGAGGTACAAACAAATTTCATGTTCCAGAGAAAGTGTAAAAGATCGGTGAAGAATCCTACGAACTGGTCTGTTTGTCACAACTTGGGAAGCTCATGGGAGACGGTGTGGCCACATCACCATAACGCTGTTTATATAATAGCCCCAGATATGAGGTTTACATCTAATTGTTGTATAAGATTAATGAGTGAGTATGATACTGTTTACACAATTTTACAATGTGATTTTGGACTGTTTAATGAAGGAAAACTCAAAAAGGGAATTGGATTTGAACTAAATCAGAGGACCGCCCATGAGCCCAGTTAGGGCCAGACATCCTGGGACAGACCTTTTCTGCCATTCCCAATAAAACCCAACTTTGAGAAATTATCACCAGACCTTGTTTGTCTCCATTAGGAGTGGGACAAAGGTTGTAGACCAAGCTTACCTCAATTACGAGATGGCTAAAGGTGTAGACCATTGCTGAATCTTTTAACCATACCACGTGGTTAAACTCTTAGGCTATCGATACCGACAGAATAACAACAAGTCTTTGATATTAATTACTAGTCTGCAGCTAGGAATTCGGCATCATTGAACGCGAAGAACGACACCCACCGAAACATCCATTCAATAACGAATGTCACTCTGAACAATCCCTCTAACCAGACAGAGAGAGAGTGGGAGAGAGACGGACAATTCTAAGAAAGACACAAACTTTTCACCAGCGATCAAGACGACACACTGAGCGTAAATATATATATTGATTGATTGCAATTGTTCCCGAATGAGTGAGCGTTCATGTGTAAAGGATTAGCATTTTAATTGTTATAATTATCACTTTGTAGTGACTTCTTAGTCGACCCCCATTTCCCCTTTGTCTAACAAGCCGCCATTCCGGTTTAGCCCACTAGGGCACATCCTCCTATCATTTCATGTAACCATATTTACTGTTTGTTTATGCATTTCTGTGAATTACTTAGTTAGTAATAAATAAAAGATTTAAGACAATTGATGTATGGATGACTCCTAGTGAAGACTGGGTTCGTGCAGATAACCAACAATATACGACGTTTGGAATGAGAATAACGTGAGGTAAAGTAAATAATTAATTTATTGGAAGACTAATTGATCAGATAAAATATCTGAAAAGTTATTTTAGGAAATGATAACTTTGTAATCTGAATATTTTTCCTTTCCTCTGAATACTTCCTAGTTAATTAGTTACATGATTAATCAGATGATCGCATAGTAACTAATTACAAAGAATATTTGATAAAAACTATCTGTCTTCAGTTAATGATTGTAAAGACACAACAACACTGTTGGAGTCTAGTTGATCTATCATTTATAGTTTTTTCCTTCTCTTCTTTACTTCCTCTGTTTTCGTAGACATTTCACATCATGATATCCTACATAAGGGATGGGCAACTGGTGGTCCGTGGGCTGCATACGTCCCACAACACCCCTTTTGTAGGCCTGCAGATTACCCCCCCCCCCCCCCCCCCCCACACACACACACAAAAAATATATATATATATATACAGTGCCTTCAAAAATGATTCATTCCCCAGAATTATTTTACGTGTCTATTTTCAAAGGATAAAGCTAAGAACAATAACAACTTCATAGTCCAGAACACGACAACAAAAATGTTCTATAAAAAACACCAGCACTCCCTAAAAACACAACTCTATGGAACAATCCTTGGATAGCTTTTCAGTATTCACTGATAAATTGGTCCACATGGAAAGCTACATGCATAGAAACCATAAATAACTTGGTAATAGGAAATGCATGTATTCCCATGAAATAATTAAAAGGCCATTTTGGACTGACCAATGTGGATGTTTTCAAACACATGCAATTTAAGTTTCATGTGACAAAATGTTGTTTTGAAATCTTTAGGACGTCAGAGCAATCTTGAGGAAATCCTATTTGAGTCAGAACAGGATGATCATATGATAGGTAAAATATGCCAAACATTACAGAGAGCCTATCCAACTGACAATCTCTAAGACAAAAATATAAACTATTTGAACCAAGACTTAAAAATAACTGATATTGGAACAAGATGGAGGGAATGTTGGAATGTATGCTTAATCCAGTATAAACGAATCTATAGAATTTATTAAACAAGAGCCAAAATTCACAAATCCTACAAAGCACAACGGCTTGGGTGTAAAACTAACAATGACACAATAATCCATTCCTTCTGGGAATGCTCGAAAGTCCAAAGGTTATTGGTGGAGTTAGAAAGTTGGCTGTCAGATGTAAATACAATGTAAATACTGCATGTTTCAAGACAGAGATAACCGATGGGTTGGACGATACTTTTCTCGTCAATCATCCTGAAAAAAAACATATACTTCAAAACTGGAAATCAACCAATACTCCATCCTTAACACAATGGAAAGGTCAAATGCATTTCTATCTAAATGTTGAAAGTGTTGAAAGTGCGTGGGCAACAGAGAGAAACAAAATAGTGCAGTTTGAGCTGGAGATGATGGGGTGTGAGCAGGTGGGTCTGGGCAGGGGTGATGTTGTGGATGTTTGTGTGTATCTGAATGCTGTCATTGGAATGTTTTGTAATGTTAAAAAAATAGATATATAATGTTACAAAAAAAGGAAAGTATTCATACTCCTTGACTTAATACACATGTTTTTGTGTTACAGCATATAAAAGTGTTCTTACCCATTTACAGAGCACACACCATATCCACAAAGTGAACTAAATGTTCTTACCCATTTACAGAGCACACACCATATCCACAAAGTGAACCAAATGTTTTTAGATTAAAAAAACAAAAATGTATTGAAAAAAAATATGAACAAAAATATATATATATATTATTATTATTATTTTATTGAATATTAAGGCATACAATCTAATTGCAGTGAAGCCGCTCAACATTTACATTACATTCAGTCATCTAACAGAAAACCATCCAGAGCGACCAACAGAAGCAACCAGGGTCAACGCCCTTCCCAAGGGCACGTCGACAGATCTCCCACAAAGTCAAAACAGAGTCCCGAAACAGTGACCTATCAGCCATGGGCCCAAGTTCCCGACAGCTGCCCCTCGACCATCCGAGACAAAAATAATAAAATAATTCCATTCCCATTCTGTCAAATTTGTTGTTGACCATTGATTTTCAAGTATATTTAAGTCAAAGATATAACTCAACAACTCACTGTTTTCTTGGTAAGCAACTCCAGTGTAGATTTGGCCTTGCGTTTTAGGTTATTGTCCTGCTGAAAGATGAATTAATCTCCCATTGTCTGGTGGAAAGCTCCATTCCATTTTTTTTTACTCTGAAAAGCTCCCCAGTCCTTAATGATCACAAGCATGCCTGTTACATGATGCAGACACCACTATGCTTGCTAATATACAGAGTGGTAACACTTTGTATTCAGGACAAAAAGTCCTGGGTGTATTGATACACCATCCAAAGTGTAATTAATAACTTCACCATGCTCAAAGGGATATTCAATGTCTGGTTTTTTACCCATCTACCAATACGTTCCCTTCTTTGTGAGGCATTGGAAAACCTCCCTGGTCTTTGTGTTTTATTTATTTTGTATTTTTGGAGTGCACTGCTCGACTGAGGGTGTGTCTGTGGGGTACAAAGATCAGGTAGTCTTTCAAAAATCATACTAAACACTATTATTGCACACAGAGTGAATCCATGCAACTTATTATGTGATTTGTTAACTCCTGAACTTATTTAGGCTCAAAGGGGTTGACTACATTTTAAATGAATTTGTAAAAATGTTCAAAAACATAATTCCACTTCGACATTATGGGGTATTGTGTGTAGGAGCGTAACACATAATTCCACTTCGACATTATGGGGTATTGTGTGTAGGACCGTAACACATAATTCCACTTCGACATTATGGGGTATTGTGTGTAGGACCGTACCACATAATTCCACTTCGACATTATGGGGTATTGTGTGTAGGACTGTAACACATAATTCCACTTCGACATTATGGGGTATTGTGTGTAGGACTGTAACACATAATTCCACTTCGACATTATGGGGTATTGTGTGTAGGACCGTACCACATAATTCCACTTCGACATTATGGGGTATTGTGTGTAGGACCGTAACACATAATTCCACTTCGACATTATGGGGTATTGTGTGTAGGACCGTAACACATAATTCCACTTCGACATTATGGGGTATTGTGTGTAGGACTGTACCACATAATTCCACTTCAACATTATGGGGTATTGTGTGTAGGACCGTAACACATAATTCCACTTTGATATTATGGGGTATAGTGTGTTGGACCGTAACACATAATTCCACTTCGACATTATGCGGTATTGTGTGTAGGACCGTACCACATAATTCCACTTCGACATTATGGGGTATTGTGTGTAGGACCGTACCACATAATTCCACTTCGACATTATGGGGTATTGTGTGTAGGACCGTAACACATAATTCCACTTCGACATTATGGGGTATTGTGTGTAGGACCGTAACACATAATTCCACTTCGACATTATGGGGTATTGTGTGTAGGACCGTAACACATAATTCCACTTCGACATTATGGGGTATTGTGTGTAGGACCGTAACACATAATTCCACTTCAACATTATGGGGTATTGTGTGTAGGACCGTAACACATAATTCCACTTCGACATTATGGGGTATTGTGTGTAGGACCGTAACACATAATTCCACTTCGACATTATGGGGTATTGTGTGTAGGACCGTAACACATAATTCCACTTCGACATTATGGGGTATTGTGTGTAGGACCGTGACAATACATCTCTTATCGATGCTCAAACAGAGACGATGCTATCGATCTTGATCACATCTCACTTCTTCTAGCGTAGGACCCAATCTCTCATCTCCACTCCTCTGCAATCCATTAGAGCTAGTGCTAGGCTACATCACCATCAGACCAGGCAGACAGGTAGACATGTCAATGCTAACACGTCCTGGTCTCAGCCTCTCACAGGTACTGCTGCTGCTAACTGATTTGACTGCAACAGAATCTCATTTAATAACCCCACTGCACTCCACATATCAATAACAGACTTGTACAGAAAAACTGCAGTCGGTGAGAATTTCAAGGAAAAGTATTTCAGTCATTTAAGAGAACAACACAATTAACATGTCAGTGGTGCTAACAACATCTTCACTATTCAAATCGATTCAAATCGGCTTATTATTGAGCGCCAACACTTCACAGTAATAAAACAGGCAACATGAGTCAAATGATTCCTCAATTAATTGAACAGCCACCACCAGACAGTCTATTGTAATCATGTGTGTGCACTGCAGGGAAATTGCGGGTGGTGACTAAACACTACATGTGATTCACTGGGACGGGATAATGTGCTGCTCCATGTATGATGAGTGAACATAGAGACAAGTGTGTGAAGCAACATTAGAGTGATAAGAAGCTGTGCATGCCCACCCCCATCTCTGTCTCTGTCTCTGTCTACAGAGTGTGCTTGGAAGACTGAGGCTGGGCTTTAATAAGAGTGTGTAACCATGTCTTCTCACGTGCTTGGTAATATTGTAATGTAACGTAAACCATTCCTGGGGTACATAGAGCTGTGAGTGTATTCCTGAGTGTGTGAGACAGAATATGTAAGTTAGTCTATGTTCATCTCAGTCAAAGTGAACCTTCATGTAAGAGTCTATTTTTTTTTTTTTTGCGAATCTAAAATAAATCAACAGCTTCACTTCATCAGGGACTAGCACTACAGCTGTAGCTGGGAGAATCAGTGTGTGAAAATGATTTGCCAACAGCCAATAAATTCAGGAGGAGAATTAGAATTTTCAGAGAGTGCCAGGCAGCTAGTGATCCATATTATTTTCCACTGTGGCTACTGGCCAGAGAACCAGAGAGGAAGTAAGAGACAGGAGAAGAGAAAGACAGAATAAGACAGAGGCTGAGAGATTAGGACAGACGGATGGACAGAAAGACGGAAGCTGAGGGAGCACCTGGCATGTGTTCCTCAGCAGAAGAGAAGTGAATGATAGCAAGTTGGTTTGAGTCCCAGCAGGCATCAAGCACCTCTTCTTGTTTGAGCTAATTGTCTCCCCTCTGACTTCACTATGAGCCAACTAGCACCACTACGGCAAACAGCCTTCACACAGCAACGAGAACTGTGGGGAGAACAGGGCATGAATAAGCAGCATGTCAATGGTTTCGAAAAGAAAAAGTAAGCTGAATGTTTTTTTACATATTTGTTTCCAATACTGCTTTGTTACTGTAGGAAAACATTATGTCAAGACTAGAATATAGACCTGAACATAGACCTATGATATAGACCTGAATATAGACCTATGACATAGAAATAATTCGGAACATCCAAAGCCTCACTAATTATATAACCAAAAACAGACATACTGTAACGAGTCGTAACATGGGACTATCTAGACTAGATTAACATATTCTCCATTATACAGAAACAGTCTGAGTCATGATTTGGTCTGATTAATATGGCAGGCCAAAGATAAAGATATTTGGATGGAGACAGTATGGCCATTTCTCAGGGGTATTCATGTTTAAATACAATCTAAAAAGCAGAACATCGGTTCATGTATTTGACCTGACATTTTCATTTTGTATATGTCCTGTGAAGCAACAAGGTTCCAGACTGGAAGACTAATTCAATTATCAAATCGTTGTGTATTGTTCAGAAGACAAGGTCACGGCCTGGAGGAACTAGAACAGTCAATTATGCAGGAATATCTATTGAATTCATTTGAACACCATTCAAGGTCAGGGCCTGAATGGTACGGCTTTGATCATTTACAAGCCTGGAGCAAATTATTATACAATTATTATTGTCATAGTACTGTGTTAATAATCCAGACTGTGTGTTAGCATATTCTTAAAAGGGGAATCAGCAGTTGCTACATCCATTTTTGGACTTCTAAAGTAATGATATGTACCCATTAGTTCTTGAAGAATATACCTTATAAATGCCTTAGTTCAACAGTCAGCACATCAGAACCCAAAATATAAGATTGTTTTAGTCCAAAAATAATAGTGATATCATGGATGGTCAGTCCTTGCATCCATCTCTGGTTACATTTCTCCAGCACCATCCCTCAACTTTTAATTGAAACAAGGGATGGGAAAATGCTTAATTGTTTCTACTGCTGATTGCCACTTTAATGTACTCATTTGATCAAATTAACCGAGAAGAGTAACACTCTTTTTGGTCTTAAATGAAGAAACTAGTCTGTAAACAGGGTACTCTATTGTTTGAAAAGAAAACAATCTCTGTTGATTCTACAGCAGTACTAGCATAGCCTACTGGTCAGTCCATGTCAATCAGGATGGAGGCTCCACATCCAGTAGATAGACAGCTGAATCTGTAGTTTGGATGGTTAGTCTGTCAGAGGCTGTGGTAAATGTAAACATGGGTGACCAAGGTTCATGTGCCTCAGTGAAAGCTTGAACCAGTCAAGTTGAGGTTCAGCTTTTGTTTTTACAGCTAATACCAATTTATAACAAGTGGAGCTGCTATATGCAAAGGAGAAAACAGTTTTCCATTCAGGACTTCATGTAACACTTTATAATAAATCTTCTTCGGGATCAGTGTCCCTTCCACGGGACTGTTGAGCTTACGTAGGCTAATGCAATTAGCATTAGGTTGTAAGTAAGAAGAACATTTCCCAGGACATAGACATATCTGATATTGGCAGAAAGCTTAAATTATTGTTACTCTAACTGCACTGTCCAATTTACAGTAGCTATTACAGTGAAAGAATACCATGCTATTGTTTGAGGAGAGTGCACTATTTTGAACATGAAAAGTTATTAATAAACAAATTAGGCACATTTGGGCAGTGTTGATACAAAATGTTGAATAGAAATGCAATGGCTCATTGGATCAGTCAAAAATGTTTCACATACACTGCTGCCATCTAGTGGCCAAAATCTAAATTGCACCTGGTCTGGAATAATACATTATGGCCTTTCTCTTGCATTTCAAAGATGATGGTACAACAAAATACAAAATAGCATGTTTCTTTCTTTGTATTATCTCTTACCAGATATATTGTGTTATATTCTCCTACATTCCTTTCACATTTCCACAAGAACTGAATGTGGACAAGTGAGTATTTTTCCTTCTCGTCAGTCACTCAGTGGAGTAAAAGTGAGTGGTGGTGGATATGCAGTCTGGCTGAGAGAGAGCGAGAGAGAGAGAGAGAACGAGAGCATACGAGAGAGAGTGAGAGCGAGAGATGATCCGAGTCCAGGAGTGAATACGCTCTGCAAGCTAGTAATAAGACAGGCCAGAGGAGTACTAATGACCTTGACAGCTCCAGAGATTATCCTCAGATTCATTCATCGTTAATAGTTATACTGTTTACTGTTTGCAGGCATATGCATGGCTAAACGTGCTAATGAGAGAAGATGGTTCTCTTTTACTAGCACATTATTTATCATAGACTGGTGGTGACAGATAGGGGAGGATCTGGAGAGGAGAAAACCCACAGTGACTTGTATTTTAACACATGATTATGACTACTGTATGCCACTACAGGTACAGTATGCTACCACACGCATGACCGTGACTACCTACTAATGACACATGACAGTGACTATCTACTAATGACACACGACAGTGACTACCTGCTAATGACACATGACAGTGACTACCTAATAATGACACATGACAGTGACTACCTACTAATGACACATGACAGTGATTACCTACTAATGACACATGACAGTGACTACCTACTAATGACACATGACAGTGACTACCTACTAATGACACACGACAGTGACTACCTACTAATGACACACGACAGTGACTACCTACTAATGACATGTGACAGTGACTATCTACTAATTACACATGACAGTGACTATCTACTAATGACACATGACAGTGACTACCTGCTAATGACACATGACAGTGACTACCTACTAATGACACACGACAGTGACTACCTGCTAATGACACATGACAGTGACTACCTACTAATGTACTAATGACACATGACAGTGACTACCTACTAATGAAACATGACAGTGACTACCTACTAATGACACATGACAATGACTACCTACTAATGACACATGACAGTGACTACCTACTAATGACACATGACAGTGACTACCTACTAATGACTCACGACAGTGACTACCTACTAATGACACATGACAGTGACTACCTACTAATGACACATGACAGTGACTACCTACTAATGACTCACGACAGTGACTACCTACTAATGACTCACGACAGTGACTACCTACTAATGACACATGACAGTGACTACCTACTAATGACTCACGACAGTGACTACCTACTAATGACTCACGACAGTGACTACCTACTAATGACACATGACAGTGACTACCTACTAATGACACACGACAGTGACAACCTATTAGTCTTCTGTTGAATCTGACAATTAATCTTAATGGTTGTACAGTCGTCTCAAATAAAACTGTGAAGGACCTTGGCATTACTCTGGACCCTGATTTCTCTTTTGAAGAACATATCAAGACTGTTTCAAGGACAGCTTTTTTCCATCTACGTAACATTACAAAAATCAGAAACTTTCTGTCCAAAAATGATGCAGAAAAATTAATCAATGCTTTTGTTACTTCTAGGTTACTGCAATGCTCTACTTTCCGGCTACCCGGATAAAGCACTAAATAAACTTCAGTTAGTGCTAAATACGGCTGCTAGAATCCTGACTAGAACCAAAAAAATTTATCATATTACTCCAGTGCTAGCCTCCCTACACTGGCTTCCTGTTAAGGCAAGGGCTGATTTCAAGCTTTTACTACTAACTTACAAAGCATTACATGGGCTTGCTCCTACCTATCTTTCTGATTTGGTCCTGCCGTACATACCTACACGTACGCTATGGTCACAAGACGCAGGCCTCCTAATTGTCCCTAGAATTTCTAAGCAAACAGCTGGAGGCAGGGCTTTCTCCTATAGAGCTCAATTTTTATGGAATGGTCTGCCTACCCATGTCAGAGACGCAAACTCAGTCTCAACGTTAAAGTCTTTACTGAAGACTCATCTCTTCAGTGGTCATATGATTGAGTGTAGTCTGGCCCAGGAGTGGGAAGGTGAACGGAAATGCTCTGGAGCCCTTGCTGTCTCTGCCTGGCCGGTTCCCCTCTTTCCACTGGGATTCTCTTCCTCTAACCCTAATACAGGGGCTGAGTCACTGACTTACTGGTGCTCTTTCATGCCGTCCCTAGGAGGGGTGCGTCACCCGAGTGGGTTGAGTCACTGATGTGATCTTCCTGTCTGGGTTGGCGCCCCCCCTTGGGTTGTGCCGTGGCGGAGATCTTTGTGGGCTATACTCGGCCTTGTCTCAGGACGGTAAGTTGGTGTGTGAAGAAATCCCTCTAGTGATGTGGGGGCTGTGCTTTGGCAAAGTGGGTGGGGTTATATCCTTCCTGTTTGGCCCTGTCCGGGGGTATCATCGGATGGGGCCACAGTGTCTCCTGACCCCTCCTGTCTCAGCCTCCAGTATTTATGCTGCAGTAGTTTATGTGTCGGGGGGCTAGGGTCAGTTTGTTATATCTGTAGTACTTCTCCTGTCTTATCCGGTGTCCAGTGTGAATTTAAGTATGCTCTCTCTAATTCTCTCTCTCTCTCTCTTTCTTTCTCGGAGGACCTGAGCCCTAGGACCATGCCTCAGGACTACCTGGCATGATGACTCCCAGTCCACCTGGCCGTGCTGCTGCTCCAGTTTCAACTGTTCTGCCTGCGGCTATGGAATCCTGACCTGTTCACTGGACATGCTACCTGTCCCATACCTATTATTTGACCATGCTGGTCATTTATGAACATTTGAACATCTTGGCCATGTTCTGTTATCATCTCCACCCGGCACAGCCAGAAGAGGACTGGCCACCCCTCTTAGCCTGGTTCCTCTCTAGGTTTCTTCCTAGGTTTTGGCCTTTCTAGGGAGTTTTTCCTAGCCAATGTGCTTCAACACCTGCATTGCTTGCTGTTTGGGGTTTTAGGCTGAGTTTCTGTACAGCACTTTGAGATATCAGCTGATGTACGAAGGGCTTTATAAATACATTTGATTTGATCATACAGCTTATTGGGAATGCAAATGTGCAAATGCAGCATGGTGGCTTCAAAGGGGTAAACTGTGCCCAGAGAAGCTGTCATCAAAGAGGGGACATTTGAGTGGTGGTGGTGGAGGGATGAAGAGGGAGGACAAGCCATGAGGTCTCACCTGTAGATGGGGGGACAGAAGGTGTGGTGGTGGTGGTGGAGGGATGGAGAGGGAGGACAAGCCATGAGGTCTCACCTGTAGAGGGGGGGACAGAAGGTGTGGTGGTGGTGGAGGGATGAAGAGGGAGGACAAGCCATGAGGTCTCACCTGTAGAGGGGGGGACAGAAGGTGTGGTGGTGGTGGAGGGATGGAGAGGGAGGACAAGCCATGAGGTCTCACCTGTAGAGGGGGGGGGGGACAGAAGGTGTGGTGGTGGTGGAGGAGGGATGGAGAGGGAGGACAATCCATGAGGTCTCACCTGTAGAGGGAGGGACAGAAGGTGTGGTGGTGGTGGAGGGATGGAGAGGGAGGACAAGCCATGAGGTCTCACCTGTAGAGGGGGGGACAGAAGGTGTGGTGGTGGTGGAGGGATGGAGAGGGAGGACAAGCCATGAGGTCTCACCTGTAGAGGGAGGGACAGAAGGTGTGGTGGTGGTGGAGGGATGGAGAGGGAGGACAAGCCATGAGGTCTTGGAGAGCAAGAGCCCTCAGTAGCTGAAAGAAAAGATCTCATTGGCCAGCCTATAATTACAAACAGAAGCAGATCTTTCCTGGGAGGAAGACTTGGTGGTTCCTAACCAAAATTCAACCTGAGGGTTTACTGTTGTGTTTGTAAAGTTGATAACATTGCTTTTGGCTTCTGATTAAAGAACACAGGCAGAGAACAACATACTCATGGTACATTGAGACTCTGCCAAAAAGGTAGATTAAACTGCACGGCTTCTGGTTTCTGTCAAACAAAACAAAAGCCCAATTCAAATTTACACAGAATTATTCAGCAGTTTTCCTCTCTTTCTTAGTCACCAACTCAATTTCTCTCACTCACTCTCAATCGCTCACTCCATCTCTCCCTTTCATGCTGAGAAATTAACTGACATTTCTATGTGAGTTATTGGCTGCTTTGCCAGGGAGATATTTCAGCCTCTGCTCCCATCCAGATGCTATTTCACCCAGTGCTGACGTGACCCAGAAAGTGTTTAAAGTAGCGATAGAGAGAGAAAGTCAGTGCAGTTAAACACACCCACACACCAAGCTCCACACCCTGCAGTTACAGGCTCTCCATCCTCCTGGTGTTCCCAAGCGGAGGTCCGGGCGTTGGGGGAGCAACGACGTGACACTAATGAGACAGAGGAACATTTAAGCCCTCACATCCATGCTCCACATTCTCCTCCTAATTACATTTCTCTCTTTGTAATATGCAGGGATTATGTGATGAAGCAGGAGCTGTTCAATGGCATTTTAAAACGCCTCGGGAATAACAAGTATCTCGATCTCTCGTGCTCTACTCTCGCTCTCTCTATATTTAAAACAGACTAACTGCTCCTGTAAATAGTTGCTTGTGTATCTTCATGCCACGGCGCTCCCATCACTATTAACCTTAGTGTTAACTCTATCTAGCTGAATGACTTACATGACATGACACACACATGCATGACACGCATAGGCACATCTGTGGCCAAATGGAAAATTCCAGCAGCACTCTAGAACCAATCAGAACACTGGAACGCCATGTGCAGTGACCCATATACACCTCTAAATAGTGTCTATGACCTCTTCGTATGAATGCATTCTGCACATCTAATAACACAATTATGCATGACACACATCTCTGTGGAAGGCCACTGGGGGAAAAGGGGATGTTTTTGTATGGAATATGTCCTTGTATTGAGTGTATTAAATGGAGCAGATACTTAGTCATGCCTCCTGGCCTTTGACCCCTGCCTGACCCAGAGGAACTGTCACTGTGACAGGAATGAGAATGTGCTTCGAATGCCCCATCTGTAGCCAGCTCACAAGCTGTGGTGTAAGATATGCAAGTTTAATGCAGAAGGAATGAAAACCACATATGGCCAAACACACACACAATCTTCTAAGCTGTGCACGCACACACACACACACACACACACACACACACACACACACACACACACACACACACACACACACACACACACACACACACACACACACACACACACACACACACACACACACACACACACACACGGATAAGAATGCATGTCATTGTTTCAGCTATTTCCATTTGCCTGGTGGGGATGAATAAAGTGTCATTGTGTTGTGCTGTACACACAAACACAGCCGGCAGGTTGATACAGAGACCACTACAGTCTCCTGGTGATGGAGGTGTCCTACTAAACCACTGACACACTAGTGCTTGTGTCTGTGTGGAAATACTAATCCAACACTCATCTAAATTACAATCAGCATGTGAATTGTCCAGGGAGGGAGGGAGGGAGAGGACACCGGGGAAGAGGAGAGAAGAAAGACAGGGGAAGGGTGAGAGAGAGAAGGCTGAGAAAAGAGCAGCAGATGAAAGAATGCTGAGTAAAGTGAGTGTGCTATCATTTCCCTCTCTCATCCTCTCTTTGTGATGCTCCCATGTACTCTAATTGATAGGAGGGTAGTGTGAATAACAGCAATCTGTGTGCGTGTGTGTTATTCTTGTCTACTTTCACACAGAATTGCAGTATTGCAGTTTGTTTTCTTCTAGTAACAGGTCCCCTCTCATCCTCAAACACTAAAGAGGAACTGTCTGTCTCACTTCTACCTGCTTTGCCTTCCTTCTATCTCTGTCTTTCTCCTCTACTCACTGTCTCCATTTATCTCCATGTCTCCCTTTGACTGTTCTTTCATTTCCCCCACAATTGCTCTCTCTCCATCTCTCCTTCTGCGTGTCTTCCATCTTTGCTTCTGTGTGTTTTTCAGTCAACCCTCTCTGTTTCTACATATGTTCTCCTCTCCTCCATCTTGTCAGTCTGTCTCTCTGTAGGAGACATGTGCTACAGGACCGACAGCTTTATGAGCACAGACAATGGCCTAATTGCAGAGCTGTAAAGCTATGGTGTGTGTGTGTGTCACCTGCGTTGGCACAGGGAGATATGGCTCAGATTATCTCGCAAATACACACATACGAACATGCACGCATGGCAAATACACACATACGAACATGCACGCATGGCTACACACACACACACACACATACACACACACTGGAATCAGTGCGACAGAGCGGCCCCCTGCCCTGGTCTGTTCTTTGTTAGTTATTTATATTCCAGGCACAGACAGAGACGCTCACTTCAAAGCAGAGATGTTGCAGCGATCATCTCTCTCCGCTGTAAACAAACACTGATCTTTCCTTTTCTCTGAGTCACGCTTTCTTCTGCCAAGGGCCAGCTGGGGAAGATTAAATTAATAGTGTGTGTGTGCATGTGTGTGTGTGTGTGTGTGTGTCCTATGATGTTTTTACCCCCAAATCAAAGCCTATTGTTTCTTCTCTGTATGGAAGATGTTGTTGGTTAGTAGGATATGAGAATGTGATGTTGGTTACAGTGATTGGCCAGCAGACACCTTCAGAAGAACACTCTGATCTGTGGAGTCGGAGGTGACCCTGAAAACCTTCCTTATTAAAGAAGAAGCTCTCATCTTCCTTCCTGTTTTCCACAAAGGCATGTAGTAGTTTTTTATAAGATTTGGCATGGGACCTCAGATCCTCAAAATGTTCCACAGCTGCACCACTGACAGCATCTTGACTGCTTGGCATCCGACCGCAAGGCGCTATAGAGGGTGGTGTGTACGGCCCAGTACATCACTGGGGCTGAGCTCCCTGCCATCCAGGACCTCTATGCCAGGTGGTGTCAGAGGAAGGCCCTGAAAATAGTCAAAGACTCCAGCCACGCAAGTCATACTGTTTTCTCTGCTACTGCACGGCAAGTGGTAACAACGCACCAAGTCTGGAACTAACAGGACCCTGAACAGCTTCTACCCCCTAAGCTATAAGACTGATAATAGTTAGTTAAATAGTTCATCAAATATATTCCCAGACTATCTGCATTGACCCTTTTGGCAATAACTCTTTTGACTCATCACATATGCTGCTACTGCTTATTTTCTATCCTGTTGCCTAGTCACTTTACCCCTACCTACATCTACCTTGTCACTTTACCCCTAGCTACATCTACCTCAATTACCTTGTCACTTTACCCCTACCTACATCTACCTCAATTACCTCGTCACTTTACCCCTACCTACATCTACCTCAATTACCTCGTCACTTTACCCCTACCTACATCTTCCTCAATTACCTCGTCACTTTACCCCTAAAGAACATCTACCCCAATTACCTCGTCACTTTACCCCCAAAGAACATCTACCCCAATTACCTCGTCACTTTACCCCTACCTACATCTTCCTCAATTACCTCGTCACTTTACCCCTAAAGAACATCTACCCCAATTACCTCGTCACTTTACCCCCAAAGAACATCTACCCCAATTACCTCGTCACTTTACCCCTACCTACATCTTCCTCAATTACCTCGTCACTTTACCCCTAAAGAACATCTACCTCAATGACCTCGTCACTTTACCCCTACCTACATCTTCCTCAATTACCTCGTCACTTTACCCCTACCTACATCTACCTCAATTACCTCGTACCCTGCACAGCAACTTGCTACTGGTACACTGTCTGTATAGCCACGTTATCGTTACTCATTGTGTATTTATTCCTTGTGTTATTATTTCTCTATTATATATATTTTTCTCTCTCTGTATTGTTGGGAAGGGCCCGTAAGTAAGTCATTCACTATTAGTCTACACCTATTGTTTACGAAGAGCGTGACAAATACAATGTCATTGGATTTGATCTATCGAGGGGGATCTGCTGCATTCACTTATCTAATCCAGTATATCCTGACCTGCAGAATAACATTGTACAGGCTATATAAGTACAAGTACGGAGACACACACACACACCTGAATGTTCCTTCAACACATTTGAACAGTATCATCCGCGATGAAACAATGAGCACCCAGATTGTATAAACGTCGTACAGACAGATGGTTGGAATCACTGAGTTCTCATGATGAGTCATCGCTACAGTGCATCTGGAAACATCATTCTCATAACCAACAACGTTCTTCTAATAACTGTATGATTGTATGAGACAATCTGTCGTTCTGCCCCTGAACAGGCAGTTAACCCACTGTTCCTAGGCCGTCATTGAAAATAAGAATTTGTTCTTAACTGACTTGCCTAGATAAATAAAGGTAAAAAAAAATAATAATAAAAAAAAAAACTAGGGGTAGAAAAGCCCATTATGACCTCCATCCAGACATGCTGCAGATTACACTGGCAGTGTACTGGCTCTAACATGGACTCCATTTGAGGAATTCATCATCACACAGTATAATACCAAAGCACTCAAACGGTCTGAAAAGTCTGTAATTGCACTTGAAAGTAAGAGGGACCTTGCCTGTAGCAGCATTTTTGAACACAGGCTATAACATAGACTAGTGATAAATGTTCCCTGCAACATCAAGCCAGGTCCATGTTGCAGTAGCTAATCATCCTTGATACCACGTTGTTAATGTTTCCAATGTTCCATCGTTGCTTCTATAGCACCACACAAATCTGTGACCACCAGAAACATTCACTGGTTGCATTTCAGAGTTAGACGGAACACACACACACACACACACACACACACACACACACACACACACACACACACACACACACACACACACACACACACACACACACACACACACACACACACACACAATATGAAGCATGTTGTGAAGCATGTTGCTACCTGACCCCAAGGCAGAAGACAGTAGTCTGCTATCCAGAGAGTCTGAAGATAATCATGTTTAACAATCATTGAACATCTCTTTGCCCTCCTGCTTTCCGCCTTCACAGACTTAAACACTGTCCAGGTGGCTGGTGTAGATTCTAATAGAGCTGAACTCAGACCCGTCTGGCCAAGGCTGAGGTGGGGGAGTGTTTCAACAGAACACATTATTCATGTAGAATGGAACGCAACAGCATATAATGACTTGCAATAATGTAACACATTGACGTGCTGCTATGTGAAATGATGGTTGACGTCCTGCGATATGTAGTGAAGAGATGGTTTCTATGATATGGAAAGGTGCACTTCACCCCAGGGAGAAGGGTCAATGTCAAAATGGTTACAAGACAATACTGATGTATCTATATGAGGGATGCCTGGGGGTGAGTAGCACACACACACACAACTGCACTGTTGGAGCTCACATGGCTGAGATAATAAGGGTCTGAAATGAACTGCCAGGTCTGAGATAATAAGGGTCTGAAATGAACTGCCAGGTCTGAGATAATGAGGGTCTGAAATGAACTGCCAGGTCTGAGATAATAAGGGTCTGAAATGAACTGCCAGGTCAGAGATAATAAGGGTCTGAAATGAACTGCCAGGTCTGAGATAATAAGGGTCTGAAATGAACTGCCAGGTCTGAGATAATAAGGGTCTGAAATGAACTGCCAGGTCTGAGATAATAAGGGTCTGAAATGAACTGCCAGGTCTGAGATAATAAGAGTCTGAAATGAACTGCCAGGTCTGAGATAATAAGGGTCTGAAATGAACTGCCAGGTCTGAGATAATAAGGGTCTGAAATGAACTGCCAGGTCTGAGATAATAAGGGTCTGAAATGAACTGCCAGGTCTGAGATAATAAGGGTCTGAAATGAACTGCCAGGTCTGAGATAATAAGGGTCTGAAATGAACTGCCAGGTCTGAGATAATAAGGGTCTGAAATGAACTGCCAGGTCTGAGATAATAAGGGTCTGAAATGAACTGCCACGTCTGAGATAATAAGAGTCTGAAATGAACTGCCAGGTCTGAGATAATAAGAGTCTGAAATAAACTGCCAGGTCTGAGATAATAAGGGTCTGAAATGAACTGCCAGGTCTGAGATAATAAGGGTCTGAAATGAACTGCCAGGTCTGAGATAATAAGAGTCTGAAATGAACTGCCAGGTCTGAGATAATAAGGGTCTGAAATGAACTGCCAGGTCTGAGATAATAAGGGTCTGAAATGAACTGCCAGGTCTGAGATAATAAGGGTCTGAAATGAACTGCCAGGTCTGAGATAATAAGGGTCTGAAATGAACTGCCAGGTCTGAGATAATAAGAGTCTGAAATGAACTGCCAGGTCTGAGATAATAAGAGTCTGAAATTAACTGCCAGGTCGGAGATAATAAGGGTCTGAAATGAACTGCCAGGTCTGAGATAATAAGGGTCTGAAATGTTTGGTCTCTGTTCCCTACTGTTTGCCTTCTCTCACCGATGACGGCTGAGAGACAACTGTGTACTGAAGTGAGAGAAGGGGGAGAGAAACAGAGGTCAACACAACACAACAGGTCCACACTGAATTATCACAGAGAGGGGTAGAAAAATGTATTCCAGTCATTCATTAGAAAGAGTCAAAGACCTCACAGAGATGGACTCATATCAACCTAGAAGTGAGAGCTACACACTGGTGAATACATTATATAGAGGTGAATTGGCTGAATTACCTCCATACAATACAATGCACTTTGAGCACTACTGAAAAGCATTAACTAAATTGGTGCATTAATCATTAAAACGGTTGTCTGCCTCTTTTGTCTTGAACAAATAACAATCTGATATAGCATTCTGTAATCCTCTAGCATGTCAGATTCAAACCACACTGTAATCAACCATAGACTGCCTAACATTGTTACGTTCCCCAGTTTCTGGGTTGTTGTGGGTTTGTGTGTGTGTGTGTATTTCAGGATGGCTTCCTGGATTCCAAGCAGCTGATTGGTCAGCAACATTGCAGATTGGAGCTCTGACCCCGCCCTCTCGTCAGGAAAAGCCAGTGTTCCTTTGTTAGGAAAGAGCTTCTTTATATGTGCTGTGTTGTTTGTTGTAAAATATTTTGTAGCTGCTCCTGCAGAGGTACAGTGGGGAGAACAAGTATTTGATACACTGCCGATTTTGCAGGTTTTCCTACTTACAAAGCATGTAGAGAGGTCTGTCATTTTTATCATAGGTACACTTCAACTGTGAGAGACGGAATCTAAAACAAAAATCCAGAAAATCACATTGTATGATTTTTAAGTAATTAATTTGCATTTTATTGCATGATGTAAGTGTTTGATACATCAGAAAAGCAGAACTTAATATTTGGTACAGAAACCTTTGTTTGCAATTGTATCCTCAGCTGACATAGAAAGTTATTCTGAATGTGTATATAATCAACCTGAGTTGTGTTCTCAAATAGAATACAGATTGGGTGTATGATGCAGCCTGATAGTGCTGAGTCCCTATTCATTTCTCTGCTCAGCTGGGGAGTGTGAGGACAAAGCCATCAGTTTCCAGGAGACAGCAGCAGTAGCAACATAGGCCCAGGGGCTATAAGATACAAATCAATCCTCCCAGGAGCATTCATACACTCCCTAACTTCTCCTGAGTTTATCATTCTTTCTCTTTCATTATAGATCATCAGAGAAGCCGGGGCCTCCACTTTAAAACTCACGTCATAAATAAAATATCTCCATTGGGACTAATGCCTGTGTTATTGCATGAGACTGATGTGCGTACTCAATGAATGGGCTTTGTGTGTGTGATTTTGTTTAATTACCCTTATGGGGAACAGAATTCCTCACGAGGATAGTAGAACAAGGAAAATTCAGAAAAGTGGGGACATTTTGCTGGTCACCACAAGGAAAAATGCTATTTTAGACTTAGTGGTTAGGTTTAGGGTTACAATTAGGGTTAGAGTTGAGGTTATGGGTTACAGTTAGATGTAGGGTTAGGTATAGTTTTAGGGTTAAGGTTAGTCTTAGGTTTAAGGTTAGGTGTTAGGGAATATAGGATGGGAATCAATTATTTGATCCCCACATGGATAACAATACAAAACTGTGTGTGTGTGTGTGTCTCATGGGTAGCACTCCCCCATAAACTTAAACTTTGACCATTATAATCAGGCTTTCACATCAGATTTAATTCAAACTATGTCAAGAAGACAGACCGACAGAGTGGGAGGAAGGGGGAGAGCGAGGGAGACAGATACTTACATCATTTGAACAAACTTCATTTCCTTTTAACAGACTAGAAAGTTAAACCCCACCCCCTCCCCCATAGAACCATCCTGACACCCCACACCTCTACAAAGTCCCCCAGACGGCTCACCAGCCCCCCCATATACATGCTCCAGTTTCAGAGAGAGAGAGAGAGATGGCTGAGTAACCGTGGTCTCCATTCTGTGTGGGTGTGAGTTATTCAGGTGAATTGCAATAAGACATGTTGCCACCCACGCACACAAACACACTGGCAAAACATACAGATATACAGAGCTACACACTCATCAACACACATAGAGTCACCAACCCACAAAGCTGTGGGCCTCTAGCGCACCAAAGGGAGGAAAGGCTAAGTGTATGAGCATTAACTGCATTGCTGAAGTAGAACGTATGTAGCTTGTCAATCAATGCTTCTGGTAACGGTCGTCTGATGAAGAAGGATCGGACCAAAGCGCAGCGTGGTAAGAGTTCATGATTTTATTGAAACTGAACACTAGAACAAAAATAACAACGTGAGAAACGAAACCGAAACAGTCCTGTCAGGCGCAGAACACTAAACAGAAAACAACTACCCACAAAACACAGGTGGGAAAAGGCTACCTAAGTATGGTTCTCAATCAGAGACAACGATAGACAGCTGCCCCTGATTGAGAACCATACCCGGCCAAAACAAAGAAATACAAAAACATAGAAAAAAGAACATAGAATGCCCACCCAAATCACACCCTGACCAAACCAAAATAGAGACATAAAAAGCTCTCTAAGGTCAGGGCGTGACACTTCTGGAATAACTGACCTCTTCACCCACACTCTTACCCCAAAAAGCCTCTTCTACATCCCTGTATCAGTGTACTTTGTTTCCTCCTTAATCCTAGGAGAAATTACCCCCAGTGCATAAGCCATGGGAGAGCACCATTCTCTGTATCTATTTGCACACAGCATTCACGGTACTAGATCACAAACAAGACACCGGCAGAGAAAGACCCTCAAACTAAACAAAGATAACTACAACATTGGTACAAAATGAAAACAAAACAATAGAGATAACATTCATCTCTCCTCCCTCTCCTCTCACCGCTCTTTATTTCTCCAAGCTTGTCCAACGATCTCCTGCTGCTCCGTATCAGATGACTTGGTACAGTACATCCCACACCTAACAGGCATGAACGTAGGCAGGCTGAACCCAGAGCACGGAACTGGATGACAGTGTTTTTAAAACTTGTCTCTTCAACAAAACCACATCCCTGGTGGCGTGCCGGCCTTATGGGACATGTGGAAAACTCTCCAAGCCTGCATAACAGACTTATAGAATGGAGTCAGGCCAGACAAATCACCCCCCCCCCCCCCCCCCCTCTAGCTTTAAGAGGAACATGTGCCTGTCTATGTGTAGGCTCTATCCACCCAGCTAGAACCGTCCCTGTACAACAGTCTCTGGGCTGCTAAGACTGTCACTGTACAACAGTCTCTGGGCTGCTAGAACCGTCACTGTACAACAGTCTCTGGGCTGCTAGAACCGTCCCTGTACAACAGTCTCTGGGCTGCTAGAACCGTCCCTGTACAACAGTCTCTGGGCTGCTAGAACAGTCCCTGTACAACAGTCTGTGCTGCTAGAACAGTCCCTGTACAACAGTCTCTAGGTTGCTAGAACCGTCCCTGTACAACAGTCTCTGGGCTGCTAGAACTGTCACTGTACAACAGTCCCTGGGCTGCTAGAACCGTCCCTGTTCAACAGTCTCTGGGCTGCTAGAACAGTCCCTGTACAACAGTCTCTGGGCTGCTAGAACCGTCACTGTACAACAGTCCCTGGGCTGCTAGAACCGTCACTGTACAACAGTCTCTGGGCTGCTAGAACTGTCACTGTACAACAGTCCCTGGGCTGCTAGAACCGTCACTGTACAACAGTCTCTGGGCTGCTAGAACCGTCACTGTACAACAGTCTCTGGGCTGCTAGAACCGTCACTGTACAACAGTCCCTGGGCTGCTAGAACCGTCACTGTACAACAGTCTCTGGGCTGCTAGAACAGTCCCTGTACAACAGTCTCTGGGCTGCTAGAACCGTCACTGTACAACAGTCCCTGGGCTGCTAGAACCGTCACTGTACAACAGTCCCTGGGCTGCTAGAACCGTCACTGTACAACAGTCTCTGGGCTGCTAGAACTGTCACTGTACAACAGTCCCTGGGCTGCTAGAACCGTCACTGTACAACAGTCTCTGGGCTGCTAGAACTGTCACTGTACAACAGTCTCTGGGCTGCTAGAACCGTCACTGTACAACAGTCCCTGGGCTGCTAGAACCGTCACTGTACAACAGTCTCTGGGCTGCTAGAACAGTCCCTGTACAACAGTCTCTGGGCTGCTAGAACCGTCACTGTACAACAGTCCCTGGGTTGCTAGAACCATCCCTGTACAACAGTCTCTGGGCTGCTAGAACCGTCACTGTACAACAGTCTCTGGGCTGCTAGAACCGTCCCTGTTCAACAGTCTCTGGGCTGCTAGAACAGTCCCTGTACAACAGTCTCTGGGCTGCTAGAACCGTCCCTGTACAACAGTCTCTGGGCTGCTAGAACCGTCACTGTACAACAGTCCCTGGGCTGCTAGAACCGTCCCTGTACAACAGTCTCTGGGCTGCTAGAACCGTCCCTGTTCAACAGTCTCTGGGCTGCTAGAACCGTCCCTGTACAACAGTCTCTGGGCTGCTAGAACCGTCCCTGTACAAGAGTCTCTGGGCTGCTAGAACCGTCACTGTACAACAGTCCCTGGGCTGCTTGAAGTCAGAAAGCCATGATCCTAGAAGAAATGGTGGACATTTCAGGTACACTTTAATCCAATGTTGTCCAGACCTGAATAAATTGCCAAGGGTCCTCTGAAGGTCTTGTAGAAGGTCTTGTAGTCTGTGCCACAGGGTAGAGGGGGCAAGGTTATTGGCTACCAGCACCCCTCCCCTATAAGACAGCTGGGGTAGCACCCATTTCCACCTAAACAATCTGACACACACCTTCTCCACTACACCCTCCCAGTTCTTTTTCTGAAATACATCAGAGCCTAGATAAACCCCCAAAGTCTTCATCCCATCTCTGCCCCACTGAAACCCCACCAGTAACCGTGGAGCGAACCCCGTCTGAAGCTGACCTGCCCACAGCGATTCACTATTTTCCCAATTAACTCCAGCTAAGGAGGCCCCCTCATACACCTTCAAAGCATTTGAGAGAACCTTAACATCTTCACCCCCTGTAATAAAAACTGTCAGGTTATCTGCAGACACAGACAGTGCTATCGTGGGACCCTTCATTACCATTGCCAGACAATATAACTGTCCTGAAATTGGGCATCCCTGCCTTATACCCCTTTGGACAGGGATGGGCAACTCAAGCCACCCCCCACCTTCACCATACATGAGGCCCCATCATACAGTAAACTCAACCAAGACAAAAATAACATCCCCAAACCCAAAGGCTTTCATTGTTTTGAACAAGTACTGGTGATCCACATGGCCTTCTCTTGATCCAAAGAAAGCAAACCCACATTCAGATCAGAGTTTACAACTGTCTAAAACATCTTATTAGAAAGAAGTCATCAACAATAGAGCGTTCAGGCACACAGTATGACTGGTCCTTGTGGACCAACAGCCCCAGTTATTCTTTCAACCTGTTTGAGAGACACTTAGATATCATTTTATATTCTGCACACAGCAATGCAACAAGTCTCCGGTTTTTTAAGAGCCAAATCCCCATTTTTCAGCAACAATGAAGGCACAGCACGTTGACAGGTATTGAAAAGATTCACACACCACTTCATAAAAATCCCTCCAAAAGTGCATCAGGCCAATGCCAGGGGCTCAGCCTGATGAGAGCTTTATAACTGCAGTGGACAGCTCCTGCGGAGTAATGTCAGAGTCCAAAGCAGCTCTCTGCTCAGGGCCCAATTGAGAAAGTCCATGTAACAACTGCTCAGCTCACAGAGGATCACAATCCTCCGCCATGTAGAGGGCAGAGTAGAAATCCACGGCATGTTGGCACATCTCACCGTCATCCGTGGTCACCTTCCCATCAGGGACACGAAGGCAGACCATCTGTTTGCATTGCAATGTAGAGTGCCCTCGGTATAAAAAAAACTAGGAGCATCCGTGTCCATGAGAGTAGCAAAGCGGAACCTAATCAAGGCACCCTTCACTCTTTCATGTAAAAACGACATCAGTTGATGTCTTTTGTCCTGTAAGTTCATGACTGGTCCAGGGTCATTCTGAGTGAGCAACTTCAATTCAATAGATGTGATGTCTTGTTCAAGGGCCCTGATAGTTTCTTTAACTTCAATACCAGAGCAGCATACTGTTGACAAAACACATGGATGTGGGCCTTCCCAGCCTCCCACCATTGTCTCACAGACTCAAAATTACATTTAATAACCCTACATTTTTCCCCAAGACAACTAAAACGTTTCCAAAACATGGCGTCATGTAATAACTTAACATTAACATTAAAATACCAATAAGGGGATGACATTCATGGACAGGACAAGTGAATATCAGCAGTATCAATATGATGATCAGAAAAACCCACAGGAGTCACACATTCCAACCCTACCACAGTAGTGCTCAGATACAAACAACCTGTCTAACCTTACAACCCTACCACAGTAGTGCTCAGATACAAACAACCTGTCTAACCTTACAACCCTACCACAGTAGTGCTCAGATACAAACAACCTGTCTAACCTTACAACCCTACCACAGTAGAGCTCAGATACAAACAACCTGTCTAACCTTACAACCCTACCACAGTAGTGCTCAGATACATACAACCTGTCACACCTTACAACCCTACCACAGTAGTGCTCAGATACAAACAACCTGTCTAACCTTACAACCCTACCACAGTAGTGCTCAGATACATACAACCTGTCTAACCTTACAACCCTACAACAGTAGTGCTCAGATACTTACAACCTGTCTAAACTTACAACCCTACCACAGTAGAGCTCAGATACATACAACCTGTCACACCTTACAACCCTACCACAGTAGTGCTCAGATACAAACAACCTGTCTAACCTTGCTGAACTGACACAACTTGTGTTAACTTTTAGCCATGTGTACGGTCTAACTTTTAGCCATGTGTACTGCTTAACTTTTAGCCATGTGTACTGCCTAACTTTTAGCCATGTGTACTGCTTAACTTTTAGGCATGTGTACTGCCTAACTTTTAGCCATGTGTACTGCCTAACTTTTAGCCATGTGTACTGCCTAACTTTTAGCCATGTGTACTGCCTAACTTTTAGCCATGTGTACTGCCTACATTTTAGCCATGTGTACTGCCTAACTTTTACCCATGTGTACTGCCTAACTTTTAGCCATGTGTACTGCCTAACTTTTAGCCATGTGTACTGCCTAACTTTTAGCCATGTGTACTGCCTACATTTTAGCCATGTGTACTGCCTAACTTTTACCCATGTGTACTGCCTAACTTTTAGCCATGTGTACTGCCTAACTGTTGCATTTCTTACTCTACACACATCAGAATGCTCAAACTTAGTCAATAGATCAGACAGACACATTTCTGAACACAGGTGAGGTTCTTCAGCGGTGTGATCAACAGTAAAATCCACTGTACAGTTCCAGTCACCCCCTAAAACCATACACCAATCTTGGTCACATCGTCTTAAGATTTCATTTATTTGATCAAATACAGCAATACCCTCTGTTGCCTCATTAGGAGCATAAACATTCAAAAATAAATAAACATAACATCCGCCTTGACCAATAAAACCAGACCCTTGACAATCTCTGTTGTAGATACCACAGTCGCCCCTAAGCCTGGAAAACAAGATAGCCACCCCAGTACTGAAATTAGTACCATGACTGAGTCCATGCTGCCCCTCCCACCACATACCCCAGTCAACCTCATTTTCCTCATCACTATGTGTCTCCTGTAGGAAAACGACATTACGCCTTTTCTGTTTTGTTACTTCTAATACCCAAGCCCTCTTATTCCTGTCCCTTCCCACATGAATATTGAGAGAACCTACCCTTAGTACCGCCGTTTGGCCCAGCGGTTTAAGGCACTACCTCTCAGTGCTTGAAGCATCACTACAGAAACCCTGGTTCAAATCCAGGCTGTATCACAACCAGCCGTGATTGGGAGTCCCATAGGGCGGCGCACAATTGGCCCAGCGTCGTCCGGGTTTGGCCGGGGTAGGCTGTCATTGTATATAAGAATTTGTTCCTAACTGACTTGTCTAGTTAAATAAAGGTTCAATAAATATAAAATATAAAAGAGAAAGAAAAAACAGAAGAAACCAGACAAGGAGAAATAAGCACGTATGAGGCATGATAATCCTCATTGTTTTAATTTTCTCTTAACCACGTTTCCCACTACCTTTTGCTGCCGTGACAGCAGTAACACATTTCCTCAAGTGGGAACGCTTCTTCACACTCAACTGGTGTAACCCCACCATCTTCAGCTGACCTCACAAACTTATCAACATTAAAAAATAATCCCCAAATTCTGGTCCAGGAACCCATTTACCTCATCTAGATTGTAAATTGAGTCGCCAGCTGCCATCATGTCAACAGGGATACCCTCTCCTGTACCCCATTACTCGTAATGGACATCTCCCCCACTACCTGGAAGACTAGCTCCACCTGAACCCTCTCCTGTACCCCATCACTCGTAATGGACATCTCCCCCACTACCTGGAAGACTAGCTCCACCTGAACCCCATCACTCGTACTGGGCATCTCCCCCACTACCTGGAAGACTAGC